>NW_028289364.1:0-41800 GCF_059628265.1 Tinamus guttatus
AATAATTATTTATAGTAATTACTAAAAATTATGTTTAATCATTATTGATCTCATTACTAGTGAATGAATTAATGAAGTTAATGAATTAAATCTAAATAATTTAATAATTAATAGTCACTAGTAATTAATAGTAAATGGTAATTAACTAATAGTTAATGATTAGCGGAGCGCGGGCAGCGCCTGCAGCGGCCCCCTCTGGCCACGCCCCCTCCTGGGGGCCACGCCCCCTGTCCCGGCCACGCCCCCTCTGGAGGCCTCGCCCCCGCCCGCGCGGCGCCCACGTGACTCCCGCGGCGGCGGCGCCCACGTGACGGCGGCGGCGCCCACGTGACGCCGCCCACGTGACGCCGTCATGGCGGCCTCCACGGCGGCGCGGCGGCTGCTGCGGGGGGCGGCGCGGGGCCTGCGCGGGGCGGGCGGAAGCGGCGGCCCCGCCGCGCCGGAAGCGGAAGCGGAGGCCGAGGCCGCCGTGTGGGTAACAGCGGGGGCGGTTCCGCTTCCGGGGGTGTTACCGGAGCCGGTGCCCGTTCCGGTTCCGGTCCCGCCGCCGTTACCGGTACCGGGTCCCCCCAGGGTGAACGTGGTGTTCGTGGACCGCGCGGGCCGCCGGGTCCCGGTTCGGGGCCGGGTCGGGGACAACGTCCTGCAGCTGGCGCAGCGGAACGGGCTGGAGCTGGAGGGTGCGCGCCGGAACCGGAACCGGGACCGGAACCGGAACCGGGACCGGAACCGGGACCGCGACCGGGACCGGGACCGGAACCGGGACCGGGAGGGGCGGGGAATGGGGGGGGCGGAACCGGGGGGCGGGGTTTGGAGGAGGCGGGGTTTGGGGGGCGGGGCCGGAGCGGAACCACCACCGGGGGCGGGGCCTTGGGGGGGCGGGGATCGGGGGCGGGGATTGGGGGCGGGGCCTGGGGGGGGGCGGAGCCGGGTCGGGACCGGGGGCGGGGCCTGGGGGGGCGGGAGGGGCCCTGGGGGCAGGAGAGGGACCCGGGGGGGGTTGGGGACCCCCCCGAGGGGCTTTTAGGGACCCCCCGGGGGTTTTTGGGGTCTCTGGGGGTTTTTTGGGGTCCCCGGGGTTTTTTTGGGGGTCCCTGGTGTCTTGTTTTGGGTCCCCCCGGGTGTTTTTTGGGGTCTCTGGGTTTTTTTGGCCCCCCCGGGGGTTTTTGGGGTTCCCGGGTGTTTTTTGGGGTCCCCGGGGTTTTTTTTGGCCCCCCCGGGGGGTTTTTGGGGTCCCGCTCCCAGCCCCGCCCCCCCAGGCGCCTGCGACGCCTCCCTCGCCTGCTCCACCTGCCACGTGTACGTGGGCCGGGCGCACCTGGAGCGGCTGCCGCCCCCCGGCGAGCGGTAACGGGGCTGCCCCACGGCGGGAACCCCTGCCCCATAGCGGGAACCACCCCCTGCCCCACGGCGGTAACGGGGCTGCCCCATAGCGGGAATCCCTGCCCCATAGCGGGAACCACCCCCTGCCCCATGGCGGGAACCTCCCTGCCCCATAGGGGGAATGACCCCTGCCCCATAGCGGGACCTGCCCCATAGCGGGAACCACCCCCTGCCCCATAGCGGTAACAGGGCTGCCCCACAGCGGGAATGACCCCCGGCCCCATGGCGGGAATCCCTGCCCCATAGCGGGAACCTCCCCTGCCCCATAGCGGTAACGGGGCTGCCCCGCGGCGGGAACCACCTGCCCCACGGCGGGACCTGCCCCATAGCGAGAACGATCCCCTGCCCCATAGGGGGAATCCCTGCCCCACGGCGGGAATCCCTGCCCCATAGCGGGAACCACCCCCTGCCCCATAGCGGGAACCACCCCCTGCCCCATAGCGGGACCTGCCCCACAGCGGGAACCACCCCCTGCCCCATAGCGGGACCTGCCCCACAGTGGGAATGACCCCCTGCCCCACGGCGGGAACCCCCTGCCCCACAGTGGGAACCACCCCCGGCCCCATAGCGGGAACCCCCTGCCCCATAGTGGGAACCCCTGCCCCATGGCGGGAACCACCCCCGGCCCCACGGCGGGACCTGCCCCACGGCGGGACCTGCCCTGGCCCCACAGCAGCCTCTGCCCCACGGCGGGAACCCCCCCCCACCTCCATGGGGACCCTGCAGCCCCCCAGTGCCCCCAGGATCCCCCCCAATCTCCACTCCCCTCCATGGCCCCTGTTCCTCCTGCCCCACACGGACCCCCCCATCGCCCCTATGGGACCCTCTGGAACCCCCATTGCCCCCCAGGATCCCCATGGACCCCCATTGCCCCCCATGGTCCCTGTTCCTCCTGCCCCACACGTCCCCCATGGCCCCTGTTCCTCCCGCCCCACACGTCCCCCCATGGCCCCTATGGGGCTGCCCCACACGTCCCCCCATGGCCCCTGTTCCTCCCGCCCCACACGTCCCCCATGGCCCCTATGGGGCCGCCCCACACGTCCCCCCATGGCCCCTGTTCCTCCCGCCCCACACGTCCCCCCATGGCCCCTATGGGGCCGCCCCACACGTCCCCCCATGGCCCCTATGGGGCTGCCCCACACGTCCCCCCATGGCCCCTGTTCCTCCCGCCCCACACGTCCCCCCATGGCCCCTGTTCCTCCCGCCCCACACGTCCCCCCATAACCCCTATGGGGCCGCCCCATACGTCCCCCCATGGCCCCTATGGGGCCGCCCCACACGTCCCCCCATGGCCCCGTTCCTCCTGCCCCACACGTCCCCCCATGGCCCCTATGGGGCCGCCCCACACGTCCCCCCATGGCCCCTATGGGGCTGCCCCACACGTCTCCCCATGGCCCCTATGGGGCCGCCCCACACGTCCCCCATCCCGCAGGGAGGAGGATCTCCTGGACGCGGCTCCGCTGCTCCGGGAAAATTCCCGCCTGGGCTGCCAGATCCTGCTGACGCCGGAGCTGGAAGGGGCGGAATTCCGGCTGCCCCGGATCAGCCGCAACTTCTACGTGGACGGACACGTCCCCCGGCCCCACTGACGGCGCCCGGGGGGCCGCGCGCGCCCCATAGCGCCCCACGGCGCCCCACGGCCCCTCGGGAATAAAGCTGGGAGCAGGGATGGACGGAGGCGGCTGCGTGTGCTGGGAATGGGAATGGGAATGGGGAGGGAGCGCGGGGAGCAGGGGTGGGATGCGGGGATGGAGCGTCTGGAATGGGGATGGTGGCCAGGGATGGAGCAGATGGAGTGGGGATGGGATACAGGGATGGAGTGCCTGGAATGGGGATGATAGCCAGGGATGGAGCACTGGGAGCAGGGATGGAGCGCCTGGAATGGGGACAATATCCATGGATGGAGCACTGGGAGCAGGGATGGGATGCAGGGATGGAGCATCTGGAATGGGAGCGATGTCCAGAGATGGAGCAGATGGAGTGGGGATGGGATACAGGGAATTGAGTGCCTGGAATGGGGACCATATTCGGGGATGGAGCGCCTGGAATGGGAACATTGTCCATGGATGCAGCACTGGGAGCAGGGATGGGATACAGGGATGGAGCGCCTGGAATGGGGACGATATCCATGGATGGAGCACTGGGAGCAGGGATGGAGCACCTGGAATGGGCACATTGTCCATGGATGGAGCACCGGGAGCAGGGCTGGGATACAGGGATGGAGTGTCTGGAATGGGGATGGTGTCCAGGGATGGAGCAGATGGAGTGGGGATGGGATACAGGGAATTGAGTGCCTGGAATGGGGATGATGGCCAGGGATGGAGCACTGGGAGCAGGGGGTGGGATACAGGGATGGAGCGCCTGGAATGGGGACCATATCCGGGAATGGAGCACTGGGAGCAGGGATGGAGCACCTGGAATGGGGACATTGTCCATGGATGCAGCACTGGGAGCAGGGATGGGATGCAGGGATGGAGCGTCTGAAATGGGGACCATATCCGGGGATGGAGCACCTGGAACAGGGACAACGTCCAGGGCTGGAGCACCCAGAGTGGGAACGCGATCCTGGAACGGGATTTGCAGCAGGATTCGGGCTGGGATCTGGGAATCCCCAGGGGGGAGGTCCCGGCCCCGCCCCCTCCCGCAGGGGCCCCGGCGTCCGGGACGGGGGGGGGAGCCCGGCCCGGCCCCCCCGCAGGTGCCGCCGCCTTAGGCGGGTCCCGGTGCCGGTTCGAGTCCCGGTCCCGGTTCCGGTTCGGGCCATGGCGGAGCCGCTCTTCCTCGAGGGGCAGATCCCGGATTTCTCCCTGCTCCAGCGGCTGCTCTGCCTGGAACCCGGCGGGGCCGAACCGGCCGAACCGGCCGAACCGGCCCGGGGCGCCGCGGGGTCCGAACCGGCCGAACCGGCCCGGGGCGCCGCGGGGTCCGAACCGGCCCGGCCCGAACGCGGGTCGGTGCTGCCGCCTGCGGGCGCCGCTGCCGCCAGGTGGGACCGGGACGGGGGAATCGGAACCGGGACGGGGGAACCGGGACCGGGATGGGGAAACCGGGACCGGGACCGGGACGGGGGGACCGGGACCGGGATGGGGAAACCGGGACGGGGGAATCGGGACCGGGACGGGGGAACCGGGACCGGCGCGAGGGAACTGGGACCAACCAGGGGGAACCGGGACCGGGACCGGGACGGGGGGACCGGGATCGGGACAGGGAAACCGGGACCAGGACCGGGACGGGGGGACCGGGACGGGGAAACCGGGACCGGGAAACTGGGACCGGGACGGGGGGACCGGGACTGGGACGGGGGAATCGGGACCGGGACGGGGAACCGGGACGAGGGAACCGGGACCAACCAGGGGGAACCGGGATCGGGATGGGGGAATCGGAACCGGGATGAGGGAACCGGGACCGGGACGGGGGAATCGGGACCAACCAGGGGGAGCCGCGACCGGGGCTGAGGAGGGGCTGGACCGGAACCGGGATCGGGATCGGGAGGAGCCGGGATGGGGAGGAACCGGCACCGCGGGATCCAGGACCAGCACCGGGATAGGGATTGGAGGCAACCGAACCGGGACCAGGTGGATCCAGGACCGAGGGCAGGATCAACCCTGGGATTAGGGACACCTGGACCTGGAGAACCAGAACCGGGACCTGGGGGGGTCCTGGGATCGTGGGGGGGGGAATCTGGATCCAGGAGCCATCCCGGTTCCCCCCTCCTGACGTCTCCCACCGGACACAGCGGCACCGCGGAGCCGGGATCACCGGGATCACCGGGAACACCGGGAACGCCGGGACCGCCGGGATCACCGGGAACACCGGGACCGCCGGGATCACCGGGACCCCCCGTCCTCGGCCTGAGATTCCTGCAGGAGTCGGTCCGGCTGCTGGATCCCCCCGAGGAGCCGGGACCCTCCGGCATCCCCGGATCCCCAGGACCCTCCAACATTCCAGGATCCCCAGGACGTTCCAACATCCCTGGATTCCCAGGACCCTCCGTCTTTCCTGGATCCCCGGGACCCTCCGAGATCCCTGGATTCCTGGACCCCTCTGACATTCCAGGATCCCTGGAACCCTCTGACGTCCCCGGATTCCCAGGACGTTCCAACATCCCTGGATTCCCAGGACGTTCCAACATCCCTGGATTCCCAGGACCCTCCAACATCCCTGGATTCCCAGGACCCTCCAACATCCCTGGATTCCCAGGACCCTCCAACATTCCTGGATGCCTGAGACCCTCCAACATTCCAGGATCCCTGGGCCTCTCCGACATCCCTGGATCCCCAGGACCCTCCAACATCCCTGGATCCCTGGGACCCTCCGACATTCCAGGATCCCTGGGACCCTCCAACATTCCAGGATTCCCAGGACCCTCCAACATTCCTGGATGGCTGAGACCCTCCGACTTCCCTGGATCCCCAGGACCCTCCAAGATTCCTGGATCCCTGAGACTCTCCGACTTCCCTGGATTTCCAGGACTGTCCGACACTTCAGGAATCCCGAGACCCTCCGACATCTCCGTATCCCCAGGACCCTCCAACATTCCAGGATCCCTGAGACCCTCCGACATCCCTGGATTCCCAGAACCCTCCAATGTTCCAGGATCCCCGGGACCCTCTGACATCCCTGGATTCCCAGAACCCTCCAATGTTCCAGGATTCCCAGGACCCTCCGACATTCCAGGATCCCCGGGACCCTCCGACATCCCTGGATTCCCAGAAACCTCCAATGTTCCAGGATTCCCAGGACCCTCTGACATTCCAGGATCTCCGGGCCCCTCTGACATCCCAGGATTCCCAGGACCCTCCGAGATCCCAGGATTCCCGGGGCCCTCTGACATCACTGGATCCCCAGGACCATCCAACGTCCCCAGATTCCCAGGACCCTCGGAGATCCCTGGATCCCCGGCCCCCTCCGGCATTCCCGGCTCCGGCATTCCCGGCTCCGGCATTCCCGGGCTCCGGGGCAGCCGGCGGCGCCGCAAGCAGGAGGCTCCGCGCCGGGGGGCCGAGGGGGGGGGACGCGACGTTCCGGGGGGTGACGCTGCGGATGCGGCTGCGTCCCGGGCCCCGCGGGCCCCGGCTGCGCGTCCGGGCACGAGCGCACGGGTAGGGGACACGGATGGGGTGTCCCTTGTGTCCCTTGTGTCCCTTGTGTCCCCTCTGTGTCCCTCGTGTCCCTCGTGTCCCCATGTGTCCCCCCTGTGTCCCTGTGTGTCCCCATGTCCCTGTGTCCCCCTGTGTGTCCTCCCTCTGTCCCCCTATGTCCCTGTGTGTCCCCATGTCCCTGTGTCCCCCCTGTGTGTCCCCCCTGTGTCCCCCTATGTCCCTGTGTGTCCCCCCGTGTCCCTGTGTGTCCCCATGTCCCTATGTCCCCTGTGTGTCCTCCCTGTGTGTCCCCAGTGTCCCTGTGCCCCCCGTGTGTCCTCCCTGTCCCCCCCTGTGTCCCTGTGTGTCCCCATGTCCCTGTGTCCCCCTGTGTGTCCTCCCTGTGTCCTCCCTGTGTCCCCCCGTGTCCCTGTGTGTCCCCATGTCCCTGTGTCCCCCTGTGTCCCCCTGTGTCCCCCTGTGTCCCCGTGTGTCCCCGTGTCCCTGTGTCCCCCGTGTGTCCTCCCTGTCCGTCCCTGTGTCCCTGTGTGTCCCCATGTCCCTGTGTCCCCCTGTGTGTCCTCCCTCTGTCCCCCTATGTCCCTGTGTGTCCCCATGTCCCTGTGTCCCCCCGTGTCCCCCGTGTCCCTGTGTGTCCTCATGTCCCTGTGCCCCCCTGTGTGTCCTCCCTGTGTCCCCCTATGTCCGTGTGTGTCCGCCCCTGTGTCCCTGTGTCCCCCCATGTCCCTGTGTCCCCCCTGTGTCCCCTCATGTGTCCCTGTGTCCCTCTGTGTCCATGTCCCCTCATGCCCCTGTGTCCCCATGGGACACGTCCCCCATGTGTTCTCCCTGTGTCCCCCCTGTGTCCCCATGGGACACGTGTCCCTCCTGTGTCCCTGCTGTGTCCCCCATGTGTCCCTGTGCTCCCCATGGGACACGTGTCCCCCATTTGTCCCCCCTGTGTCCCCATGGGACCCATGTCCCTCTGTGTACCCCCCTGTGTCCCCTCATGTCCCTCCTGTGTCTCCGTGGGACTCGTGTCCCCTCTGTGTCCCCCATTTGTCCCCCCTGTGTCCCCATGGGACGTGTGTCCCTGTGTCCCCCATGTGTCCCCCCCCCGTCCCTCCCTGTGTCCCCCTGTGTCCCCATGGGACCCATGTCCCCCTGTGTACCCCCCTGTGTCCCCTCATGTCCCCTCTGTGTCTCCGTGGGACTCGTGTCCCCCCTGTGTCCCCCCCCGTGTCCCCCCCCTGTGTCCCCCCCTGTGTCCCCCCTGTGTCTCCTCATGTGTCCCCACATGTGCCCCTGTGTCCCCTCATGTCCCTGTGTCCTTCCATGTCCCTCCATGTCCCCATGGGACACGTGTCCCTGTGTCCCCCCCTGTGTCCCCTCATGTGTCCCTGTGTCCCTCTGTGTCCGTGTCCCCTCATGCCCCTGTGTCCCCATGGGACACGTGTCCCCCATTTGTCCCCCCTGTGTCCCCATGGGACGCATGTCCCTGTGTCCCCCCTGTGTCCCTGTGTCCCCTCATGTCCCTGTGTCCCCATGGGACACGTGTCCCTGTGTCCCCCCTGTGTCCCTGCATCTCCATTTCTGCACATCCAACCCCCGGATCCATCCCTGGCTCCCCTGGTTGCACCAGGCATCCGTTTGGATGCATCCCTGCGCTCCCCATCCCTTCTCCCCATCCGTCCGGAGCATCCCTGCGCTCCCCATCCCTTCTCCCCATCCATCCGGATCATCCCTGCGCTCCCCATCCCTTCTCCCCATCCGTCCGGAGCATCCCTGCGCTCCCCATCCCTTCTCCCCATCCGTCCGGATCATCCCTGCGCTCCCCATCCCTTCTCCCCATCCGTCCGGATCATCCCTGCGCTCCCCATCCCTTCTCCCCATCCGTCCGGAGCATCCCTGCGCTCCCCATCCCTTCTCCCCATCCGTCCGGAGCATCCCTGCGCTCCCCATCCCTTCTCCCCATCCGTCCGGATCATCCCTGCGCTCCCCATCCCTTCTCCCCATCCGTCCGGAGCATCCCTGCGCTCCCCATCCCTTCTCCCCATCCGTCCGGATCATCCCTGCGCTCCCCATCCCTTCTCCCCATCCATCCGGAGCATCCCTGCGCTCCCCATCCCTTCTCCCCATCCATCCGGAGCATCCCTGCGCTCCCCATCCCTTCTCCCCATCCATCCGGAGCATCCCTGCGCTCCCCATCCCTTCTCCCCATCCGTTCGGATCATCCCTGCGCTCCCCATCCCTTCTCCCCATCCGTCCGGAGCATCCCTGCGCTCCCCATCCCTTCTCCCCATCCGTTCGGATCATCCCTGCGCTCCCCATCCCTTCTCCCCATCCGTCCGGAGCATCCCTGCGCTCCCCATCCCTTCTCCCCATCCATCCGGATCATCCCTGCGCTCCCCATCCCTTCTCCCCATCCGTCCGGAGCATCCCTGCGCTCCCCATCCCTTCTCCCCATCCGTCCGGATCATCCCTGCGCTCCCCATCCCTTCTCCCCATCCGTCCGGATCATCCCTGCGCTCCCCATCCCTTCTCCCCATCCGTCCGGAGCATCCCTGCGCTCCCCATCCCTTCTCCCCATCCGTCCGGAGCATCCCTGCGCTCCCCATCCCTTCTCCCCATCCGTCCGGATCATCCCTGCGCTCCCCATCCCTTCTCCCCATCCATCCGGAGCATCCCTGCGCTCCCCATCCCTTCTCCCCATCCGTCCGGATCATCCCTGCGCTCCCCATCCCTTCTCCCCATCCGTCCGGAGCATCCCTGCGCTCCCCATCCCTTCTCCCCATCCGTCCGGAGCATCCCTGCGCTCCCCATCCCTTCTCCCCATCCATCCGGAGCATCCCTGCGCTCCCCATCCCTTCTCCCCATCCATCCGGAGCATCCCTGCGCTCCCCATCCCAGTATCCTCCTTGCATCCCAACGCGGGTGCCAGAGGATGGGAAGTTGGTGGCAGCGGGATCCCGACCGCTCCGGCATTCCTGCAGGATGGACACGCGCTCCGGCGGGACCAGGCTCATCCCGACGATCCATAGAGAAGCTGTTGGGAAGCGGGAGGAGGAAGGAGGCGCCTTCGGAGGGGAGCTCGGGATATCCAGCAGCTCCGAAGAGGACACGGAGCCTCCGACAGGTGAGGATCGGGATGGGACTGGGGATCAGGGATTGGGAATGGGGCGGGGAATGGGGATCAGGGATGGGGACTGGGATCAGGGATTGGGAATGGGGTGGGGAATGGGGATCAGGGATGGGGACTGGGGATCAGGGATTGGGGATAGGATGGGGACTGGGGATCAGGGATGGGATGGGGATCAGGGATTGGGCATGGATGGGTGCAGGATCAGGGATTGGGGATGAGGTGGGGACTGGGATTGGGCATGGGAATGGGATGGAGACTGGGGATGAGGAATGGGGATGGGGATCAGGGATTGGACAGGGGATGGGATCAGGGATCAGGAATGGGGATGGGGATCAGGATTGGACAGGGATGGGGATGGGGATCAGGGATGGGATGGGGATCAGGGATTGGACAGGGATGGGGATCAGGGATCAGGAATGGGGATGGGGATCAGGGATTGGGAATGGGGTGGGTCTAGGGATCAGGGATGGGTGCAGGATCAGGGATTGGGGATGGGAATGGGATGGAGACTGGGGATCAGGAATGGGGATGGGGATCAGGGATTGGACAGGGGATGGGGATGAGGAATGGGGACTGGGGATCAGGGATTGGGAATGGGGTGGGTCTGGAGATCAGGGATGTGTGCAGGATCAGGGATCAGGAATGGGATGGGGACTGGAGATCAGGAATGGGGATGTGGATCAGGGATTGGGAATGGGGTGGGTCTGGGGATCGGGGATGGGTGCAGGATCAGGGATCGGGAATGGGATGGGGACTGGAGATCAGGAATGGGGATGTGGATCAGGGATTGGGAATGGGGTGGGTCTGGGGATCGGGGATGGGTGCAGGATCAGGGATTGGGAATGGGAATAGGGATCGGGGATGGGAATGAGATGGGGATCAGGGATGGGTGCAGGATCAGGGATTGGGGATGGGAATGGGGTGGCTATGCGGATTGGGGATGGGTGCAGGATCAGGGATTGGGAATGGGAATAGGGATCGGGGATGGGGATGAGATGGGGATCAGGGATGGGTGCAGGATCAGGGATTGGGGATGGGAATGGGGTGGCTATGCGGATTGGGGATGGGTGTGGGGTCAGGGATTGGGAATGGGAATAGGGATCGGGGATGGGAATGAGATGGGGATCGGGGATGGGAATGGGGATCAGGGACTGGGGATGGGAATGGGGTGGCTATGCGGATTGGGGATGGGTGCGGGGTCAGGGATTGGGAATGGGAATAGGGATCGGGGATGGGAATGAGATGGGGATCGGGGATGGGAATGGGGATCAGATGGGAATGGGGTGGCTATGCGGATTGGGGATGGGTGCAGGATCAGGGATTGGGAATGGGAATAGGGATCGGGGATGGGAATGAGATGGGGATCGGGGATGGGAATGGGATGGGGAGCCGGGCTGGGGCCGTGCGGCTCTTCCCGCGGCTCCATGGGCTCTTCCCGCGGCTCCATGGGCTCTTCCCGCGGCTCCGCAGGCTCCGGGCGCTGCGTGTCCTGCAGGACGCGGCGGACGCCGCTGTGGCGCTGGGCGGGCGCCGGGACGCGGCTCTGCAACGCGTGCGGCATCCGGTGAGCGCCGCTTCCCAACGGGATGCGCTTCCCATTCCCGTTCCCGGTGCCATTCCCATTCCCGCTCCCATTCCCGTTCCCGTTCCCGCAGGTACAAGAAGTACCGGCTGCGGTGCCGGCGCTGCTGGAATGTTCCCCGGCGCGGCCGCCGGCCCCGTTCCCGCTGCTCCAGCTGCGGCGCCGCATTCCCGCCTCCGGAGCCGCCCGGCATTCCGTGATGCCGGAGTGATGCCGGGAAGCGGCGGCGGCACCGGGAAAAAGGGGGATCTGGGAGCAAAGCGGGAGCACGGGGAGAGGGGGAGCCCGAATGTGGGTTTCTTCATGGAATTGGGTTGGGATACACGGCACATCCCAGCGGGATGCTTGGATCCATCCCTACGGAGCTGCCGGGGCACATGGCCGGTCTCCAGGGTGTCCTGGCCCCGATCCCGGGCTGCAATCCCACAGGATCCTCATCCTGGAAAACT
This sequence comes from Tinamus guttatus, assembly GCF_059628265.1. Taxonomy (NCBI): domain Eukaryota; kingdom Metazoa; phylum Chordata; class Aves; order Tinamiformes; family Tinamidae; genus Tinamus; species Tinamus guttatus. The sequence goes on from NW_028289364.1 coordinate 11,638, forward strand.
CTGGGGCTGGAAGTTTCCACAAGGATGTTTAATGGGCAATGGGAGCTGCTCCAGCCCCTGCAGGGATATAGGGAATCCCGGGAAGCACAGAGAGCCCCGACAGGGAAGAAAGTCCAATCCCGGCTCCCAGAAGTGCCGAATCCAGGTGTGGGAAGGCCAGAGCACTGGCACGGGAACAACGGGCACTGAGCCCCGTGTGGAGCCAATTCCCGGCCTGGGAATGCCGGATCCGCAGTGCAGGAACGCCGGGCACGGAGCCCGGTGCGAGACGACGCCGGCAGCAATTCCCAGCATGGGAATGATGGGGCTCCCGTGGGAAAGACGACGCCGGCGCTGATTCCGGGCGCTATCCCGACGCCTATTCCAAGCCTGTAGTGTTCGCTCCCGGAGCGCCGGCAGCGTCACGGCGGGGAGCGGCTCGGCATTCCCGGCGGATCCGTTGGGAGCGGCGGCGGATCCGTTGGGAGCCGGAGAGGGTCCCACCAGGGGCTGGAGCTGCCAGCCGCCGCTGCTGCTCCCGGAGCCGGTAGCGCCGGATCTTGGTTTTCCGGTAGTAGAGGCCGTAGGCGGCACCGGCCGCGGCCACCGCGGCCACCGCGGCCACCAGCAGCAGCGTCACCAGCAGCACCGGGAAGTCGGAGACTGGAGGGATGGAGCGGGATCGGGGGGCGGCCCCGAGGATCCCGTCCTGGTGCATCCCGTCCCATTGCTTCCCGTCCTGGTGCATCCCGTCCCATTGCTTCCCAGCCTGGTGCATCCATTCCCGAGCATCCTGTCCTGGTGCATCCCGCCCCATTACTTCCCAGCTTGGTGCATTCCGCCCCATTGCTTCTCATCCTGGTGCATCCATCCCCAATCATCCCAGCCTGGTGCATCCCATCCTGGTGCATCCATCCCTGAGCATCCCGTCCTGGTGCATCCTGCCCCATTGCTTCCCATCCTGGTGCATCCATCCCCAATCACCCCATCCTGGTGCATCCCATCCTGGTGCATCCATCCCTGAGCATCCCGTCCTGGTGTATCCCGCCCCATTACTTCCCATCCTGGTGCATCCATCCCCAATCATCCCATCCTGGTGCATCCCATCCTGGTGCATCCCATCCTGGTGCATCCATCCCTGAGCATCCCATCCTGGTGCATCCTGCCCCATTGCTTCCCATCCTGGTGCATCCATCCCCAATCATCTCATCCTGGTGCATCTCATCCTGGTGCATCCATCCCTGAGCATCCCATCCTGGTGTATCCTGCCCCATTGCTTCCCATCCTGGTGCATCCATCCCCAATCATCCCATCCTGGTGCATCCATCCCTGAGCATCCTGTCCTGGTGCATCCCGCCCCATTGCTTCCCATTCTGGTGCATCCATCCCCAATCACCCCATCCTGGTGCATCCCATCCTGGTGCATCCCATCCTGGTGCATCCATCCCTGAGCATCCTGTCCTGGTGCATCCTGCCCCATTGCTTCCCATCCTGGTGCATCCATCCCCAATCATCCCATCCTGGTGCATCCCATCCTGGTGCATCCCATCCTGGTGCATCCATCCCTGAGCATCCCGTCCTGGTGTATCCCGCCCCATTGCTTCCCATTCTGGTGCATCCATCCCCAAGCATCCCATCCTGGTGTATCCCATCCTGGTGCATCCATCCCTGAGCATCCCGTCCTGGTGCATCCTGCCCCACTGCTTCCCAGCTTGGTGTATCCCGCCCCATTGCTTCCCATCCTGGTGCATCCATCCCTGAGCGTCCCATCCTGGTGCATCCCGCCCCATTGCTTCCCATTCTGATGCATTCATCCTGGTGCATCCCGTCCTGTTGCTTCCCATCCTGGTGCATCCATCCCCGAGCATCCCGTCCTGGTGCATCCCGCCCCATTGCTTCCCAGTGTGGTGCATCCATCTCCAAGCATTCCATGCATCCTGCCCCAATGCTTCCCAGCCCGGTGCATCCTGCCCCGAGCATCCCATCCCAGTGCTTCCCATCCTGTTACATCCATCCCGAAGTATCCCAGCCTGGTGCATCCCATCCTGGTGCATCCCATCCTGGTGCATCCATCCCTGAGCATCCCATCCTATTGCTTCCTGTCCTGGTGCATCCCATCCCATTGCTTCCTATTCTGATGCATTCATCCTGGTGCATCCCACCCCATTGCATCTCATCCTGGTGCATCCATCCCTGAGCATCCCGTCCTGGTGCATCCCGCCCCATTGCTTCCCATCCTGGTGCATCCCACCCCATTGCTTCCCATCCTGGCACCTCCATTCCCAAGCATCCCATCCTGGTGCATCCCATCCTATTGCTTCCCATCCTGGTGCATCCCACCCCATTGCTTCCCAGCCTGGCGCATCCATCCCTGAGCATCCCACTTAATTCCTTCCCATCCTGGCGCCTCCATTCCCATGCATCCCTCCCCATTGCTTCCCACCCTGATGCATCCGTCCCCACGCATCCCATCCTGTTGCTTCCCATCCTGGTGCCTCCATTCCCAAGCATCCCATCCTGGTGCATCGCATCCTGGTGCATCCATTCCTGAGCATCCCACCCCATTGCATCTCATCCTGGTGCATCCATCCCCGAGCGTCCCGTCCTGGTGCATCCCGCCCCATTGCTTCCCATCCTGGTGCATCCCGCCCCATTGCTTCCCAGCCTGGCGCCTCCATTCCCATGCATCCCTCCCCATTGCTTCCCACCCTGATGCATCCGTCCCCACGCATCCCATCCTGGTGCATCCCATCCTGTTGCTTCCCATCCTGGTGCCTCCATTCCCAAGCACCCTGCACCCCACCCCATTGCTTCCCATCCTGGTGCATCCATTCCCAAGCATCCCATCCTGTTGCTTCCCATCCTGGTGCCTCCATTCCCAAGCATCCCATCCTGGTGCATCGCATCCTGGTGCATCCATTCCTGAGCATCCCACCCCATTGCATCTCATCCTGGTGCATCCATCCCCGAGCGTCCCGTCCTGGCGCATCCCACCCCATTGCTTCCCAGCCTGGCGCCTCCATTCCCGCGCATCCCTCCCCGCTCCCTCCCTCCAGCGCCTCCCATTCCGGCGCATCCCACTCACATTCCACGAGCACCTCCACGTCGCGCTCGGCCTCCCCCATCCCGTTGGCCGCGCGGCACCGGTAGATCCCCCGGTGTCCCCGCTCCGCCGCCCGCGGCTCATCCACAGGGAATGGGCGGCCTTCCCGGCGGCATTCCACGCTCGGCGCGGGATTCCCGCGCGCCGCGCAGCGCAGCGCCGCTTCCCGGCCCTCGATCCAGCGCTGCTCCGCGGGGCATCCGCCCTCATCCAAGCGCGGCGCGTCTGCGGGAATTCCCTCCGTGCAAGGAGCGAGCCCAGGAATCCGGGCTTCCCTTTTCCCACCCTGTGCATCCCGGGCCTCCCTTTTCCCACCCTGTGCATCCGGGCCTCCCTTTTCTCACCCTGTGCACCCCGGGCCTCCCTTTTCCCACCCTGTGCATCCGGGCCTCCCTTTTCCCACCCTGTGCATCCGGGCCTCCCTTTTCCCATCCTGTGCATCCCGGGCCTCCCTTTTCCCACCCTGTGCATCCCGGGCCTCCCTTTTCCCACCCAGTGCATCCAGGCTTCCCTTTTCCCACCCTGTGCATCCCGGGCCTCCCTTTTCCCATCCTGTGCATCCCGGGCCTCCCTTTTCCCACCCTGTGCATCCGGGCCTCCCTTTTCCCACCCTGTGCATCCCGGGCCTCCCTTTTCCCATCCTGTGCATCCCGGGCTTCCCTTTTCCCATCCTGTGCATCCCGGGCCTCCCTTTTCCCACCCTGTGCATCCGGGCCACCCTTTTCCCACCCTGTGCATCCGGGCCTCCCTTTTCTCACCCTGTGCACCCCGGGCCTCCCTTTTCCCACGCTGTGCATCCCGGGCCTCCCTTTTCTCACCCTGTGCATCCGGGCCTCCCTTTTCCCATCCTGTGCATCCGGGCCTCCCTTTTCCCACCCTGTGCATCCCGGGCCTCCCTTTTCCCATCCTGTGCATTCGGGCCTCCCTTTTCTCACCCTGTGCATCCCGGGCCTCCCTTTTACCACCCTGTGCATTCGGGCCTCCCTTTTCCCACCCTGTGCGTCCGGGCCTCCCTTTTCCCACCCTGTGCATCCGGGCCTCCCTTTTCCCACCCTGTGCGTCCGGGCCTCCCTTTTCTCACCCTGTGCATCCCAGGCCTCCCTTTTCCCATCCTGTGCATCCCGGGCCTCCCTTTTCCCACCCTGTGCACCCCGGGCCTCCCTTTTCCCACCCTGTGCATTCGAGCCTCCCTTTTCCCATCCTCTGCATCCCGGGCCTCCCTTTTCCCACCCTGTGCACCCCGGGCCTCCCTTTTCCCACCCTGTGCATTCGGGCCTCCCTTTTCCCATCCTCTGCATCCCGGGCCTCCCTTTTCCCACCCTGTGCACCCCGGGCCTCCCTTTTCCCACCCTGTGCATCCCGGGCCTCCCTTTTCCCACCCAGTGCATCCAGGCTTCCCTTTTCCCACCCTGTGCATCCCGGGCCTCCCTTTTCCCACCCTGTGCATTCGGGCCTTCCTTTTCCCACCCTGTGCATTCGGGCCTCCCTTTTCCCATCCTGTGCATCCCGGGTCTCCCTTTTCTCACCCTGTGCATCCGGGCCTCCCTTTTCCCACCCTGTGCATCCCGGGCCTCCCTTTTCCCACCCTGTGCATCCCGGGCCTCCCTTTTCCCATCCTGTGCATCCCGGGTCTCCCTTTTCTCACCCTGTGCATCCGGGCCTCCCTTTTCCCACCCTGTGCATCCCGGGCCTCCCTTTTCCCATCCTGTGCATTCGGGCCTCCCTTTTCCCACCCTGTGCATCTGGGCCTCCCTTTTCCCACCCTGTGCATTCGGGCCTCCCTTTTCCCACCCTGTGCATCCCGGGCCTCCCTTTTCTCACCCTGTGCGTCCGGGCCTCCCTTTTCCCACCCTGTGCATCCCGGGCCTCCCTTTTCTCACCCTGTGCGTCCGGGCCTCCCTTTTCTCACCCTGTGCGTCCGGGCCTCCCTTTTCCCACCCTGTGCATCCCAGGCCTCCCTTTTCCCATCCTGTGCATCCCGGCCTCCCTTTTCCCACCCTGTGCATCCGGGCCTCCCTTTTCCCACCCTGTGCATCCCGGGCCTCCCTTTTCCCACCCTGTGCATCCCGGGTCTCCCTTTTCTCACCCTGTGCATCCCGGGCCTCCCTTTTCCCATCCTGTGCATTCGGGCCTCCCTTTTCCCACCCTGTGCATCTGGGCCTCCCTTTTCCCATCCTGTGCATTCGGGCCTCCCTTTTCCCACCCTGTGCATCTGGGCCTCCCTTTTCCCACCCTGTGCATTCGGGCCTCCCTTTTCCCACCCTGTGTATTCGGGCCTCCCTTTTCCCACCCTGTGCATCCGGGCCTCCCTTTTCTCACCCTGTGCATCCGGGCCTCCCTTTTCCCATCCTGTGCATCCGGGCCTCCCTTTTCCCACCCTGTGCATCCCGGGCCTCCCTTTTCCCATCCTGTGCATTCGGGCCTCCCTTTTCTCACCCTGTGCATCCCGGGCCTCCCTTTTACCACCCTGTGCATTCGGGCCTCCCTTTTCCCACCCTGTGCGTCCGGGCCTCCCTTTTCCCACCCTGTGCGTCCGGGCCTCCCTTTTCCCACCCTGTGCGTCCGGGCCTCCCTTTTCTCACCCTGTGCATCCCAGGCCTCCCTTTTCCCATCCTGTGCATCCCGGGCCTCCCTTTTCCCACCCTGTGCACCCCGGGCCTCCCTTTTCCCACCCTGTGCATTCGAGCCTCCCTTTTCCCATCCTCTGCATCCCGGGCCTCCCTTTTCCCACCCTGTGCACCCCGGGCCTCCCTTTTCCCACCCTGTGCATTCGGGCCTCCCTTTTCCCATCCTCTGCATCCCGGGCCTCCCTTTTCCCACCCTGTGCACCCCGGGCCTCCCTTTTCCCACCCTGTGCATCCCGGGCCTCCCTTTTCCCACCCAGTGCATCCAGGCTTCCCTTTTCCCACCCTGTGCATCCCGGGCCTCCCTTTTCCCACCCTGTGCATTCGGGCCTTCCTTTTCCCACCCTGTGCATTCGGGCCTCCCTTTTCCCACCCTGTGCATCCCGGGCCTCCCTTTTCCCATCCTGTGCATCCCGGGTCTCCCTTTTCTCACCCTGTGCATCCGGGCCTCCCTTTTCCCACCCTGTGCATCCCGGGCCTCCCTTTTCCCATCCTGTGCATTCGGGCCTCCCTTTTCCCACCCTGTGCATCTGGGCCTCCCTTTTCCCACCCTGTGCATTCGGGCCTCCCTTTTCCCACCCTGTGCATCCCGGGCCTCCCTTTTCTCACCCTGTGCGTCCGGGCCTCCCTTTTCCCACCCTGTGCATCCCGGGCCTCCCTTTTCTCACCCTGTGCGTCCGGGCCTCCCTTTTCTCACCCTGTGCGTCCGGGCCTCCCTTTTCCCACCCTGTGCATCCCAGGCCTCCCTTTTCCCATCCTGTGCATCCCGGCCTCCCTTTTCCCACCCTGTGCATCCGGGCCTCCCTTTTCCCACCCTGTGCATCCCGGGCCTCCCTTTTCCCATCCTGTGCATCCCGGCCTCCCTTTTCTCACCCTGTGCATCCGGGCCTCCCTTTTCCCACCCTGTGCATCCCGGGCCTCCCTTTTCCCATCCTGTGCATTCGGGCCTCCCTTTTCCCACCCTGTGCATCTGGGCCTCCCTTTTCCCATCCTGTGCATTCGGGCCTCCCTTTTCCCACCCTGTGCATCTGGGCCTCCCTTTTCCCACCCTGTGCATTCGGGCCTCCCTTTTCCCACCCTGTGTATTCGGGCCTCCCTTTTCCCACCCTGTGCATCCGGGCCTCCCTTTTCTCACCCTGTGTATTCGGGCCTCCCTTTTCCCATCCTGTGCACCCCGGGCCTCCCTTTTCCCACCCTGTGCATTCGGGCCTCCCTTTTCCCACCCTGTGCACCCCGGGCCTCCCTTTTCCCACCCTGTGCATTCGGGCCTCCCTTTTCCCATCCTGTGCATTCGGGCCTCCCTTTTCCCACCCTGTGCATCCCGGGCCTCCCTTTTCTCACCCTGTGCGTCCGGGCCTCCCTTTTCCCACCCTGTGCACCCCGGGCCTCCCTTTTCCCACCCTGTGCATTCGGGCCTCCCTTTTCCCATCCTGTGCATCCCGGGCCTCCCTTTTGCCACCCTGTGCATCCCGGACCTCCCTTTTCCCGCCCTGTGCATTCGGGCCTCCCTTTTCCCACCCTGTGCATCCCGGGCCTCCCTTTTCCCACCCTGTGCATTCGGGCCTCCCTTTTCCCATCCTGTGCACCCCGGGCCTCCCTTTTCCCATCCTGTGCATCCCGGGCCTCCCTTTTCTCACCCTGTGCATCCCGGGCCTCCCTTTTCCCACGCTGTGCATCCCGGGCCTCCCTTTTCCCATCCTGTGCATTCGGGCCTCCCTTTTCCCATCCTGTGCACCCCGGGCCTCCCTTTTCCCGCCCTGTGCATTCGGGCCTCCCTTTTCCCATCCTGTGCATCCCGGGCCTCCCTTTTCCCACCCTGTGCATCCGGGCCTCCCTTTTCCCACCCTGTGCATCCCGGGCCTCCCTTTTCCCATCCTGTGCACCCCGGGCCTCCCTTTTCCCACCCTGTGCATCCGGGCCTCCCTTTTCCCATCCTGTGCATCCCGGGCCTCCCTTTTCTCACCCTGTGCATCCCGGGCCTCCCTTTTTCCACGCTGTGCATTCGGGCCTCCCTTTTCCCATCCTGTGCACCCCGGGCCTCCCTTTTCCCGCCCTGTGCATTCGGGCCTCCCTTTTCCCATCCTGTGCATCCCGGGCCTCCCTTTTCCCACCCTGTGCATCCCGGGCCTCCCTTTTCCCATCCTGTGCACCCCGGGCCTCCCTTTTCCCACCCTGTGCATCCGGGCCTCCCTTTTCCCATCCTGTGCATCCCGGGCCTCCCTTTTCTCACCCTGTGCATCCCGGGCCTCCCTTTTTCCACGCTGTGCATTCGGGCCTCCCTTTTCCCATCCTGTGCACCCCGGGCCTCCCTTTTCCCGCCCTGTGCATTCGGGCCTCCCTTTTCCCATCCTGTGCATCCCGGGCCTCCCTTTTCCCACCCTGTGCATCCGGGCCTCCCTTTTCCCACCCTGTGCATCCCGGGCCTCCCTTTTCCCACCCTGTGCATCCTGGGCCCCCCTTTTCCCACCCTGTGCATCCGGGCCTCCCTTTTCCCACCCTGTGCATCCCGGGCCTCCCTTTTCCCACCCTGTGCATCCGGGCCTCCCTTTTCCCATCCTGTGCATCCCGGGCCTCCCTTTTCCCACCCTTTGCATCCGGGCCTCCCTTTTCCCATCCTGTGCATCCCGGGCCTCCCTTTTCTCACCCTGTGCATCCCGGGCCTCCCTTTTCCCATCCTGTGCATTCGGGCCTCCCTTTTCCCACCCTGTGCATCCCGGGCCTCCCTTTTCCCACCCTGTGCACCCCGGGCCTCCCTTTTCCCACCCTGTGCATCCCGGGCCTCTCTTTTCCCACCCTGTGCATCCCGGGCCTCCCTTTTCCCACCCTGTGCATCCCGGGCCTCCCTTTTAACACCCTGTGCATTCGGGCCTCCCTTTTCTCACCCTGTGCATCCCGGGCCTCCCTTTTTCCACGCTGTGCATTCGGGCCTCCCTTTTCCCATCCTGTGCACCCCGGGCCTCCCTTTTCCCACCCTGTGCATTCGGGCCTCCCTTTTCCCATCCTGTGCATCCCGGGCCTCCCTTTTGCCACCCTGTGCATCCCGGACCTCCCTTTTCCCGCCCTGTGCATTCGGGCCTCCCTTTTCCCACCCTGTGCATCCAGGCCTCCCTTTTCCCACCCTGTGCACCCCGGGCCTCCCTTTTCCCATCCTGTGCACCCCGGGCCTCCCTTTTCCCATCCTGTGCATCCCGGGCCTCCCTTTTCCCATCCTGTGCATTCGGGCCTCCCTTTTCCCACCCTGTGCATCCCAGGCCCCCATTTTCCCATCCTGTGCATCCCGGGCCTCCCTTTTCTCACCCTGTGCATCCGGGCCTCCCTTTTCCCATCCTGTGCATCCCGGGCCTCCCTTTTCCCACCCTGTGCATCCTGGGCCCCCCTTTTCCCACCCTGTGCATTCAGGCCTCCCTTTTCCCACCCTGTGCATCCGGGCCTCCCTTTTCCCACCCTGTGCATCCCGGGCCTCCCTTTTCCCACCCTGTGCATCCTGGGCCCCCCTTTTCCCACCCTGTGCATTCAGGCCTCCCTTTTCCCACCCTGTGCATCCGGGCCTCCCTTTTCCCACCCTGTGCATCCCGGGCCTCCCTTTTCCCACCCTGTGCATCCGGGCCTCCCTTTTCCCATCCCGTTCTCCGCACTCACAGCGGATATCCAGCCGGATGGCGTCGGAGCTCCGGCGCAGCGTGCGGGCGCCCACGGAGATCTCAGCGTCGCACACGATGGCGGCGCCGTCGTCTTCCTCGCGGGCGGCCAGGACGAAGGGAAGTTGCAGGAGCTTCCAGGGCGTCAGCGCGAAGCCTCCGGTACCGGTTCCGTTCCCGGTACCGGTTCCGTTCCCGGTACCGGTTCCGTTGAGCATCCGCAGCCGCAGCCGCGCGGGCGGCTCCGCGGCCGCCGTGCACTGCAGCTTCACGGTGTCCCCGGCCGTCAGCTCCACGCGGTCGCCCTCCGGCATCTCCGCATCCAGCTCCATGCGCGGCTTGGAAAGGCCTGCGGGAAAGCGGGAAGCTCGGAGGTTGCTCCCGGCGCATTCCCGTCATTCCCATTCCCGTCATTCCCATTCCCGGCGCTCACTGTGGATGTGGATGGTGGCCCCGGCGCGGCGCTCGCGGGGCCCCACGCGCCCCACGCACAACAGCCTGTGGGTCCCGCGGCGCCGAGGAGGCAGCTCCGCATCCGCGCGCTGCCCATCCATGGATACGGATGCCGGGAGCGGGATGCCGGCCAGGGAGAGCTCCATGCGCGGAGCCGGGAATGCGCCCCGGATGCTGCAGGAGACGTTGGCCCGTTCCGAGGCTTCCAGGTGCAGCTCGGCATCCAGCTCCGGGTCGGACGGGAAGTCTGGAGCCGGGAATGGGAAAGGGCCGTGGTGAGAGCCGGGAGATCCCGGGAGGAGGGATGAGCTGGGGGGTGCAGGATGGCTTGGGATGCGGGATGATGCGGGATGCAGGATGCCAGGGAATGGCAAAGGATGTGGGACATTGGGGAGCATTCTGGGGGAGATGTGGGATGATGCGGGATACAGGATGATGCAGGATGATGCAGGATGATGCGGGATGCCAGCGAATGGCAAAGGGTGTGGGACATTGGGGAGCATTTCGGGGCGGAAATGCGGGATGCTGGAGGGATGCAGGATGCCGAGGGATGCAGGATGCCTTGGGATGCAGGATGATGTGGGATTCAGGATGTCAGGGAATGTAGGATGCCAGGGAATGGCAAAGGATGTGGGACACTGAGACATTGGGGAGCATTCTGGCGGGGATGCGGGATGCTGGAGGGATGTGGGATGCCTTGGGATGCAGGATGCCAGGGAATGCAGGATGATGCGGGATGCCAGGGAATGGCAAGGGATGTGGGACACTGGGACATTGGGGAGCATTCTGGGGGGGGGCACAGGATGTAGGATGCCTTGGGATGCAGGATGATGTGGGATGCAGAATGCCAGGGAATGGCAAAGGATGTGGGACATTGGGGAGCATTTTGGGGGGGATGAAAGATGCTGGAGGGATGCAGGATGCCAGGGAATGCAGGATGATGCGGGATGCAGGATGCCAGGGAATTGCAAAGGATGCGGGACCCTGGGACATTGGGGAGGATTCTGAGGGGATGCTGGAGGGATGCAGGATGCCTTGGGATACAGGATGCTACGGGAATGGAGGATGGCGCAGGATGCAGGTTATTAGGGAATTGCAAAGGATGTGGGACACTGGGACATTGGGGAGCATGATAGGGGGATGCAGGATGCTGTGGGGATGCAGAAGCCTTGGGAATGCAGGAAGCCCTGGGATCCAGGATGCCGTAGGAGCCTGGGGAAGCGGGACGGGAGCAGCTGGCCCTGGAAGCGCCTGCTCCCGCCGGGATCCATCCCGGAGCTCCGCACTCACTGTAGAGGGCCAGGACAGCATCCCGGCGCAGGGGGGGACCGCGCGGGCCCAGCCGCAGCTCCGGGACACAGGTGACATTGGAGCGGCTCCCGGCATTCCCGCAGGACGCGGGATCCGCGTCCGGGAATGTCGCGTTGCCGCAGGACAGCGACACGGAGAGGTTCCGCTCCGGAGCCAGTGGCGGGCAGCTCCCGTTGCCCTCCTGCATCCACAGCACCGGCGGCTGCTCCGGGGAATCTGCGGGAGAGGCCGGGAAGTGACCGCGGCGCTCCCGGGAATGCCGCCGGCATCCCCCGGAATGAACCTGGGGAGAACCGCTTGGAAATTTACTCGGGAATGATACCGGCCCAGCAGGAAGTGGGCTTGGCATTCCGGAGAACGTACCAAGAATGTTGCCAGCATCCCCTGGGAAGCGATGGGAATGCTGCCAGCATTGCAGGAGCATGGCCAGCATCCTTGGGAATGTGCCCAGGAACGTGGATAACACCAACCTCCCGCCCCTGGAATGTGCCCAGTATCCCGGGAAAACGTCCGGCACCCCTGGGAATGTGCCGGAATGTCGGCTTACGGTAAGCGATGAGATCGACCGAGACGTTTTCCTGGAAACCGTTGCAGTTTAGGAAGCAGAGGAGGCGGAAGCGCCACTCGGAGCCGTTTTCCGGCCCCACGGAGCTTTCCCAAGGGTCTCCGGAGGCGCCGGGCTCCGGGCAGGCGCTCCGGCACGTCAGGAGCCGGGAGCCTCCGTGCTCCACCGCCAGCACCGGAGATTCCAGGGGCATCCCGGCTCCTTCCAGGGGCATCCCGGCTCCCCACAGCCGCCCTGCAGGATACGCAGAGTGTCCGGAGGGTGGGAAAACACCCCCCTATCCACACAGAAATCCCCGCTGCTCCCGAGGGGCCGGCTGGGAAAGCGGTGGGAGTTTCCCGGTCCCGTCCCCCGCATCTTCCTCCCCCGCCGCCTGCGGAGCTGGGACCGGAGCCTGAATCATTTCCCAGAATTGGAGGGTGCAGAAAAAATTGGGATCGTGACCCGGGCGGCTGGAATTCCGCCCCTGTTTTGGGAGATGGGGCTGGATCCAGGCACTCGGCAGGGGGGGAGTGTCCAGGGGCTTGGGATGAGCGGGCACATCCCGGGATGAGCGGGCATGTCCCAGGATGGGGAGCATGTTCCGGGATAGATGGGCATGTCCTGGGATGAGTGGGAATGTCCTGGAATGAGCAGGCATGTCCCAGGATGGGGGAGCATGTTCCAGGATAGAGGGACATGTCCCGGGTTGAGCGGGAATGTCCTGGAATGAGCAGGCATGTCCCAGGATGGGGGAGCATGTTCCAGGATAGAGGGACATGTCCCGGGATGAGCGGGAATGTCCTGGAATGAGCAGGCATGTCCTGGGATGGGGAGCATGTCCTGGCATAGAGGGGCATGTCCCGGGATGAGCGGGCATGTCCTGGGATGGGGGAGCATGTCCCGGGATAGAGGGACATGTCCCGGGATGAGCGGGAATGTCCTGGGATGGGGGAGCATGTTCCGGGATAGAGGGACATGTCCCGGGATGAGCGGGAATGTCCTGGGATGGGGGAGCATGTTCCGGGATAGAGGGACATGTCCCGGGATGAGCGGGAATGTCCTGGGATGAGCGGGCATGTCCCGGGATGGGATAGGGCTGCTCCGGGCTGGCCCAGGACGGTCCGGAATGGCCCGATGGGGCCCAGTGGGTCCCATCAACCCCCCCCACACGGTGACACCCGCCGGGTGACGGTGACACCCGCCGGGTGACGGTGACAAACAGGCGCCGCGACACGACCGCATCCGCTCACGGGCCCCTTTTCCGCTTCCCCTTTGGGCCCCCCCCGAACCTTCGGGAACCCCCCCGGGTCCCCGGACCCCCCCCCCCCCGCAATGTCCCCAATGTCCCCAATGTCCCCAATGTCCCCAATGTCCCCTCACCTGCCAGGGCGCCCAGGGCACACAGGGCCGGTAGCAGCGTGGCCGGGGGGCGCATGGTCCGGTTCCACTCGGTTCCGCTCGGTTCCGCTCGGTTCCGCTGGGCTCGCCCCCCCCCCCGCCCCCGGCTCCGGTTCGGTTCCGCTCGGTTCCGCCGGGCTCGGGCCGCTCTAGCCCCGCTCGTTCAACTCCACGCGGTGCCGCCCGGTTCCGGTGGCTTCCGGGCCGCTCTGCCCGGTTCGGGGCCGCTCCGCGCGGCTCTTCCCGGTCCCGCTGGGCTCAGAACCCGCTCCCGTTGGGCTCTGAGAGGTTCTGTCGGTGCCACCGGGTCTCGGTGCGGTTCTGCCGGTGCCGCCCGGTCCCGCTGGGCTCTGCGCGGTTCTGCCGGTCCCGCTGGACTCTGCGCGGTTCTGCCGGTGCCACCCGGTCCCGCTGGGCTCTGCGCGGTTCTCGCGGTCCCGCTCGGTCCCTCGCGGTCCCTTTGGGTTCTGCCGGTGCCGCCCGGTCCCTTTGGGCTCTGCGTGGTTCCGCCGGGTCCCGGCGCGGTTCTCGCGGTGCCGCTCGGTCCCTCCCGGTCCCGTTGGGCTCTGCGCGGTCCCTCCCGGTCCCGTTGGGCTCCGCGCGGTTCTCGCGGTCTCGCTCGGTCGCTCCCGGTCCCTTTGGGCTCTGCGCGGTCCCGCTCGGTCTCGCCCGGTCCCGTTGGGCTCTGCGCGGTTCTCGCGGTCCCGCTCGGTCCCTCGCGGTCCCTTTGGGCTCTGCGCGGTTCCGCCCGGTCCCGTTGGACTCTGCGCTGTCCCTCCCGGTCCCTTTGGGCTCCGCGCGGTTCTCGCGGTCTCGCTCGGTCGCTCCCGGTCCCGTTGGGCTCTGCGCGGTCCCGCTCGGTTCCGCCCGGTCCCGTTGGGTTCTGCGCGGTTCTGCCGGTCCCTTTGGGCTCTGCGCGGTCCCTCTCGGTCCCGTTGGGCTCTGCGCGGTTCCGCCCGGTCCCTTTGGGCTCCGCGCGGTTCTCGCGGTCCCGCGCGGTCCCTCCCGGTCCCGTGTCGCGGCGCGGGGGGCGGTGGCTCTTTATGAACCCGCCGCCCCCACGGGGAATTCCGGCCGCGCGGGGACTCGGCGACACCGCCCCCCCCGGTCCGCCCCCCCCTGTCCGCCCCCCCGGTCCGCCCCCCCCGGTCCGGCCCAACCCCCGCCCCGCGAGGCTCCCTCGTGCCCCCCTGTCCCCCCCATCCCCCTTGTCCCCCCATCCCTATTGTCCCCCCCAGGCCCGTTGTCCCCCATCCCTCTTGTCCCCCCCCATCCTCCTTGTCCCCCCCCCCATCCCCATTGTCCCTTCCATCCCCCCATCCTCCTTGTCCCCCTCATTCCCCTTGTCCCCCCCATTCTCCTCATTGTCCCCCCATCCCCCTTGTCCCCCCATCCCCCTTGTCCCCCCATCCTCCCCCTTGTCCTCTACAACCCCCTTGTCCCCCATCCCCATTGTCCCCCCCCATCCCTATTGTCCCCCCATCCCCATTGTCCCCCCATGCCCCTTGTCCCCCCCATCCCCCTTGTCCCCCCATCCCCCTTGTCCCCCCATCCCTATTGTCCCCCCACCCCCCTCATTGTCCCCCCATCCCCCTTGTCCCCCATCCCTATTGTCCCCCCATTCTCATTGCCCCCCCCATTCCCCTTGTCCCCCCATCCCTATTGTCCCCCCACCCCCCCCATTGTCCCCCCATCCCCCATTGTCCCCCCATTCCTATTGTCCCCCCTATCCCCCTTGTCCCCCCATCCCCTCCATCCCCATTGTCCCCCATTCCTATTGTCCCCCCTATCCCCCTTATCCCCCCCATCCCCCTTGTCCCCTCCATCCCCATTGTCCCCCCCCATTCCCATTGTCCCCCCTGTCCCTTTGCAGGACCGGGTGGCCCCACGGGGGGGGGGTCGTTGCCCCCCCCCCCCCCCCCAAACTTTCCCGCTCTCCAGCGGGTCCCACTTCCCCTTCCCAATGCCCGGGACCCCCCCCCCAACCAGGATCCAGCTGCATCCAGCCGGGAAGCAGCTGGAGGCTCCGCAGGGGAGGCCGGATGCTCCGATGACCCCTGCCCGGGAGGCCCCTGGAGCTGCTCTGGGATCGGGATCCAGCGACTGGATCCACATCGGAGCCGGGAATGGGGGCGGGGGGGGGGGCACTCCATCCGCTCCCAGGGTTTTCCCTCTGCACCCGGGGCCATTCCGGCACCTCCGGCTCCTTCCGTCCCCGGAAAGTCCGGCCGCTCGGAGCGGTTTCACTTCTGCGTTTCCCAGGGCACTCGTGCGCTGAGCTGCCACGGCCTCAGCTCCCTTGGCCGCGTGCCGGATTCCGGAGAAACCGCTTATCCGGGAGCGCTCCAAGCCTTCCCGGGGCCTTGGCTCCGGTCCGGAGCATCCTGCTGTGTCGGCACTCGGGAACACAGGGATTAAGAGCAAAGGGGATGGGATAATGGGGCACACGGATGGATCCGTCCCCATCCCGGTCCCTTCCACTTCCCTCTTGTCCCCCCGGCGCCGCCGCGGATTTGGGAAGTGGCCCCGGAGCCGGCGCCGCCAGGGAGGTTCCGGCAGCCGGAGCTGGCGCGTGAGGGAAGCGGAATAGGGATGCGACCCGGAATGACGTGGCCGGGATAGGGGCGGCGGGATTCCCCCCGGATCGGTGCCGTGGGATCCTCCGGATCGATACTGCAGGATCCCGTGGATCAGTCCCATGGGATCCCTACAGCTTGGTCCCATAGGATCTTTGGATTGGGAGGGGGATCAGCCCTATTCCCATGGGGATCCGCAGGGAAGCAGTACCGGGATCCCCCCCTTCTCCAGGATGATCCATGGGGGATGTGGGAAAGGCCGGAGCCCTTGGATGGGCCCCATTCCCGCTCCCTGGCAGCCCCCGCTTCCCGACTCGGGCTCTGGGTGGGGAATGTCAGGAAATTCCGGGCCGTTCTCCCTCCTGGCACGGCCGGAGCTGCCGCCCTGGCACCGGGAGCCAGGGAGGATCCGGCCCCGGAGCAGGAGCTGGATGGGATCCAGGATGTGCCCCGGGGCAGGAGCCAGCCCTGAAACGGGACATATCCCAGAGCGGGATCCAGCCCCGGAGCAGGATCCAGCCCGGACCTAGGATGTATCCGTGTCCCAGGACACATTCTGGAGCAGGAGCCGGTCCTGGAGCAGGATATATCCTTACCCCAGGATATATCCCTGATCCAGGACATGTTCCAGAACGGGATCTGACCCTGGAGCAGGATATATCCCTACCCCAGGATTTATCCCTGATCCAGGACATGTTCCGGAACAGGATCTGGCCCTGCAGCAGGATATATCCCTGCCCCAGGATATATCCCTGATCCGGGACATGTTTTGGAGCAGAAGCCAGGCCTGGAGCAGGCCATATCCCTGCTCCAGGATCTATCCCTGCTCCAGGATCTATCCCTGTCCCAGGATCTGCCCCTGTCCCAGGATCTATCCCTGTCCCAGGATCTGTCCCTGATCCACACATGTTCTGGAGCAGGAGCCGGGCCCTGGAGCAGGATATATCCCTGCTCCAGGATATATCCCTGATCCAGGACATGTTCCAGAACGAAATCTGATCCTGGAGCAGGACATATCCCTGCCCCAGGATATATCCTGGATCCAGGACATGTTCCAGAACGGGATCTGGCCCTGGAGCAGGATATGTCCTTGTCCCAGGATCTGTCCCTGTCCCAGGACATGTTCTGGAGCAGGAGCCAGCCCTAGAGCAGGACATATCCCTGTCCCAGGATCTATCCCTGTCCCAGGATCTATCCCTGTTCCAGGATCTGTCCCTGCCCCATGATCTGTCCCCGTCCCAGGATCTATCCCTCTTCCAAGATCTATCCTTGTCCCAGGATCTATCCCTGTCCTAGGATTGGTCTCTGTCCCAAGATCTATCCCTGCCCCAGGATCTGTCCCTGGATCTTTCCCTGTTCCAGGATCTATCCCTGTCCCAGGATCTGTCCCTGTCCCATGACATGTTCTGGAGCAGGAGCCGGCCCTGGAGCAGGATATATCCTTACCCCAGGATATATCCCTGATCCAGGGCATGTTCCAGAACGGGATCTGGCCCTGGAGCAGGATATATCCCTACCCCAGGATGTATCCCTGCCCCAGGATCTGTCCCTGTCCCATGACATGTGCTGGAGCAGGAGCCGGTCCTGGAGGAGGATCTATCCCTACCCCAGGATATATCCCTGATCCAGGGCATGTTCCAGAACGGGATCTGGCCCTGGAGCAGGATCCAGCCCGGACCTAGGATGTATCCGTGTCCCAGGACACATTCTGGAGCAGGAGCCGGTCCTGGAGCAGGATATATCCCTACCCCAGGATGTATCCCTGATCCAGGACATGTTCCAGAACAGGATCTGACCCTGGAGCAGGATATATCCCTACCCCAGGATTTATCCCTGATCCAGGACATGTTCCGGAACAGGATCTGGCCCTGCAGCAGGATATATCCCTGCCCCAGGATATATCCCTGATCCGGGACATGTTTTGGAGCAGAAGCCAGGCCTGGAGCAGGCCATATCCCTGCTCCAGGATCTATCCCTGCCCCAGGATCTATCCCTGTCCCAGGATCTATCCCTGTCCCAGGATCTATCGTTGTCCCAGGATCTATCATTGTCCCAGGATCTATCCCTGTCCCAGGATCTGTCCCTGCCGCAGGATCTATCCCTGTCCCAGGATCTGTCCCTGATCCACACATGTTCTGGAGCAGGAGCCGGGCCCTGGAGCAGGATATATCCCTGCTCCAGGATATATCCCTGATCCAGGACATGTTCCAGAACGAAATCTGATCCTGGAGCAGGACATATCCCTGCCCCAGGATATATCCTGGATCCAGGACATGTTCCAGAACGGGATCTGGCCCTGGAGCAGGATATGTCCTTGTCCCAGGATCTGTCCCTGTCCCAGGACATGTTCTGGAGCAGGAGCCAGCCCTAGAGCAGGACATATCCCTGTCCCAGGATCTATCCCTGTCCCAGGATCTATCCCTGTCCCAGGATCTACCCCTGTTCCAGGATCTGTCCCTGCCCCATGATCTGTCCCCGTCCCAGGATCTATCCCTCTTCCAAGATCTATCCTTGTCCCAGGATCTATCCCTGTCCTAGGATTGGTCTCTGTCCCAAGATCTATCCCTGCCCCAGGATCTGTCCCAGGATCTTTCCCTGTTCCAGGATCTATCCCTGTCCCAGGATCTGTCCCTGTCCCAGGGCATGTTCTGGAGCAGGAGCTGGGCCCTGGAGCAGGATATATCCCTGCTCCAGGATATATCCCGGATCCAGGACATGTTCTGGAACAGGATCTGGCCCTGGAGCAGGATATATCCCTGCCCCAGGATATATCCCTGTCCCAGGATCTGTCCCTGTCCCAGGATCTATCCCTGTCCTAGGATTGGTCCCTGTCCGAAGATCTATCCCTGCCCCAGGATCTGTCCCTGTCCCAGGATCTTTCCCTGTTCCAGGATCTATCGTTGTCCCAGGATCTATCCCTGTCACAGGATCTGTCCTTGTCCCAGGATCTGTCCCTGTCCCAGGATATATCCCTGCTCCAGGACATGTTCTGGAGCAGGAGCCGGGCCCTGGAGCAGGATCTATCCCTGCTCCAGGATATATCCCTGATCCAGGACATGTTCCGGAGCAGGAGCCAGCCCTAGAGCAGGACATATCCCTGTTCCACGATCTATCCCTGTCCCAGGATCTGTCCCTGCCCCAGGATCCGTCCCTGTCCCAGGATCCGTCCCTGTCCCAGGATCTTTCCCTGTCCCAGGATCCGTCCCTGTCCCAGGATCTTTCCCTCTCCCAGGATCTGTCCCTGCCCCAGGATCTGTCCCTGTTCCAGGATCTGTCCCTGCCCCAGGATCCATCCCTGTCCCAGGATCTTTCCCTGTTCCAGGATCTGTCCCTCTCCCAGGATCTGTCCCTGTTCCAGGATCTGTCCCTGCCCCAGGACACATTCTGGAGCAGGATCCAGCCCTGCGGAGCACCGGGAGTGGAGCCGGGAGCGGAGCCGCCCACGGAAAGAGGCTCCTTCCTTCCCGGTGCCTCCTGTTTATCCGCCCCGGCGATCCCGGGAGCACGCCGGCATTCCGGGGAACGCGCGCGCCCGACGCTGCCCATCCGGCAGCGGAACTTCCCAACGGAGCCGATCCCGGCCACGCGAGCGCCAGGAAGCCGCCCGGCACTTTCCCCGCGCTCCAGAGCCGGATAATCCATGCGCAACCCCCTGGGATTTGGGGAATGCCGCCCCGCGTGGAACGGACACGCTCCGCACGCATTCCCCGGCTTTATTATCCCAGTATCCCACAGCGCATCCCGGCTATGGAAAGTCCCGGTAGGGCATGGAGAAGGGATAGAGCGGAGTGAAGCGGGCATCCTGCCAGAGCAGCTTTTCCTCCAGGAATTCCACGGTATCCAAGGTCAGGATGAGCGTCTGGTGCTTCAGCATGCTGTGCACGTTGAGACCTGCGGGAACGCGGACACGGAGCGCTCCGGCCGCTCCGACTCCGGAATTCCGCATCCCGCGGAGCTCACCTAGCGCCGGGATGAGCGTCACCGTCTTGAGCGCGGCCGCCGCTGCTGCCATGTTTTCCGGAGGGTCGTGGCTGCGGAGGGAAGCGGGAAGCGTGGGGAAGAGCGGGAAGCAGGCGGGAATGCGCGCGGAGGGCAGGGAGACGCGCATGGAGCGCGTGGAAATGCACATGGAGCATGTGGAAATGCACATGGAGCATGTGGAAACGCATGGAGCACGTGGAAACGCATGGAGCGTGTGGAAACGCACATGGAAACACATGGAGCACATGGAAACGCACATGGAGCACGTGGAAAAACATGGAACGCGTGGAAACGCACATGGAGCACGTGGAAACGCACATGGAACATGTGGAAATGCATGGAGCATGTGGAAATGCATAGAGCATGTGGAAACACACATGGAGCATGTGGAAACACATGGAGCATGTGGAAACGCATGGAGCGCATGGAAACGCACATGGAACATGTGGAAACACATGGAGCATGTGGAAACGCATGGAGCGCATGGAAACGCACATGGAACATGTGGAAACACATGGAGCATGTGGAAACGCATGGAGCACGTGGAAACACACATGGAGCATGTGGAAATGCATGGAACACATGGAAACGCACATGGAGCATGTGGAAACGCACGTGGAGCACGTGGAAACACACATGGAGCATGTGGAAACACACATGGAACGCGTGGAAATGCACATGGAGCATGTGGAAACGCACATGGAGCATGTGGAAACACACATGGAACGCGTGGAAATGCACATGGAGCATGTGGAAATGCATGGAGCACATGGAAACGCACATGGAGCAGGTGGAAATGCACGTGGAGCACGTGGAAACGCACATGGAGCAGGTGGAAATGCACGTGGAACGCGTGGAAACACATGGAGCATGTGGAAATGCACATGGAGCATGTGGAAACACACATGGAGCACGTGGAAACACACATGGAACGCGTGGAAATGCACATGGAGCATGTGGAAACGCACATGGAGCACGTGGAAACGCACATGGAACATGTGGAAATGCATGGAGCATGTGGAAACGCATAGAGCATGTGGAAACACACATGGAGCATGTGGAAACACATGGAGCATGTGGAAACGCATGGAGCGCATGGAAACGCACATGGAACATGTGGAAACACATGGAGCATGTGGAAACGCATGGAGCATGTGGAAACGCATGGAGCGCATGGAAACGCACATGGAACATGTGGAAACACATGGAGCATGTGGAAACGCATGGAGCACGTGGAAACACACATGGAGCATGTGGAAATGCATGGAACACATGGAAACGCATGGAGCACGTGGAAACACACATGGAGCATGTGGAAATGCATGGAGCACATGGAAACACATGGAGCACGTGGAAACACACATGGAGCATGTGGAAACACATGGAGCATGTGGAAACGCATGGAGCGCATGGAAACGCACATGGAACATGTGGAAACACATGGAGCATGTGGAAACGCATGGAGCACGTGGAAACACACATGGAGCATGTGGAAATGCATGGAACACATGGAAACGCACATGGAGCATGTGGAAACGCACATGGAGCATGTGGAAACACACATGGAACGCGTGGAAATGCACATGGAGCATGTGGAAACGCACATGGAGCATGTGGAAACACACATGGAACGCGTGGAAATGCACATGGAGCATGTGGAAATGCACGTGGAGCATGTGGAAATGCACGTGGAGCACGTGGAAACGCACATGGAGCAGGTGGAAATGCACGTGGAACGCGTGGAAACACATGGAGCATGTGGAAACACACATGGAGCACGTGGAAACACACATGGAACGCGTGGAAATGCACATGGAGCATGTGGAAATGCACATGGAGCGTGTGGAAACGCACATGGAGCACGTGGAAACGCACATGGAACATGTGGAAATGCATGGAGCATGTGGAAACACACGGAGCACATGGAAACGCACATGGAGCATGTGGAAATGCACGAAACACGTAGAAACGCATGTGGAGGGCATGGAAATGCACATGGAGCACGTGGAAACACACATGGAAACACATGGAGCACGTAGAAACACATGGAGCACGTGGAAACACACATGGAGCACGTGGAAACGCACATGGAACATGTGGAAATGCATGGAGCACATGGAAAGGCACGTGGAGCAGGTGGAAACGCACATGGAGCACATGGAAGCACACTCGGCGCACGCGGGAGCACATGGGAGCACACACAGGAGTACACGGAACATACGGGATCACACATGGAAGCACACAGAGCACATGGAGCACACACGGGAGCACATGAAGCACACGTTAGCACACATGGAGCACACACGGAACACAGGGAAACACATGGGAGCACCCAGGAACACAGGGAGCACACACGGGAGCACATGGATGCACACATGGAAGCACACGGATGCACATGGAAGCACACGGGAGCACACGTGGAGCACACGGAATCCCACACGGAACGCAGCGCCGCTCACACGTCCACGATGAGCAGGGATTCCCCCCAGCGCCGGTGCCGGGCCAGCTCCAGCAGGTACCGCGGATCCGGAGTGGGAAGCTCCAGGCTCTCCACCACGTGCAGGTCGTCCTGGAGGCGGGAAGAGCCCGGCGTGGATCCCGGCATTCCCGGGAGGCTCCGCGCGCGTGGATCCCAGCGTTCCCGGGAGGCTCCTTGCGCCAGGATCCCAGCATTCCCGGGAGGCTCCGCGCCGGGATCCCAGCATTCCCAGGAGGCTCCGCGCGCCGGGATCCCGGCATTCCCGGGAAGCTCCACGTGCCAGGATCCCCGGAGGCTCTGCACGCGGGATCCCAGCATTCTCGGGAGGCTCCACGCCGGGAATCCCAGCATTCCCGGGAGGCTCCGCGCGCCGGGATCCTGACATTCCCGGGAAGCTCCACGTGCCAGGATCCCGACATTCCTGGGAGGCTCCGCGCGCCAGCGTTCCCAGGAGGCTCCACGCGCCGGTATCCTGGCGTTCCCGGGAGCCTCTGCACGCCGGGATCCCGGCATTCCCAGGAGGCTCCACGCTGGGATCCCGGCATTCCCGGCAGGCTCCGCGTGCCGGGATCCTGGCATTCCAGGGAGGCTCTGCATGCTGGGGATCCCGGCATTCCAGGGAGGCTCCGCATGCCGGGGATCCCAGCATTCCCAGGAGGCTCCGCATGCCGGGGATCCTGGCATTCCCGGGAGGCTCTGCGCCGGGATCCCAGCATTCCAGGGAGGCTCCGCGTGCCGGGGATCCCGGCATTCCCAGGAGGCTCCGCGCCGGGATCCCGGCATTCCCGAGAGGCTCCGCGCACCGTGGATTCTGCCCACCCGTCGGGATCCCGGCGTTCCCGGGAGCCTCTGCATGCCGGGATCCCGGCATTCCCAGGAGGCTCCACACTGGGATCCCGGCATTCCAGGGAGGCTCCGCATGCCGGGGATCCTGGCATTCCCGGGAGGCTCCGCGCCAGGATCCCGGCGTTCCCAAGAGGCTCTGCGCACCGTGGATCCCACCCACCCGCCGGGATCCCGGCTTCCCGGGAGGCTCCGCACCGGGATCCCGGTGTTCCCGAGCGGCTCCACACCGGCATCCCAGCATTCCCAGGAGGCTCCGCACCGGGATCCCGGTGTTCCCGAGCGGCTCCACACCGGGATCCCGGCATTCCCAGGAGGCTCCGCACCGGGATCCTGGTGTTCCCGAGCGGCTCCACACCGGGATCCCGTCATTCCCAGGAGGCTCCGCACCGGGATCCTGGTGTTCCCGAGCGGCTCCACACCGGGATCCCGGCATTCCCAGGAGGCTCCGCACCGGGATCCTGGTGTTCCCGAGCGGCTCCACACCGGGATCCCGGCATTCCCAGGAGGCTCCGCACCGGGATCCTGGTGTTCCCGAGCGGCTCCACACCGGGATCCCAGCATTCCCAGGAGGCTCCGCACCGGGATCCCGGTGTTCCCGAGCGGCTCCACACCGGGATCCCGGCATTCCCAGGAGGCTCCGCACCGGGATCCTGGTGTTCCCGAGAGGCTCCGCGCACCGTGGATCCCGCCCACCCGCCGGGATCCCGGCATTCCCAGGAGGCTCCGCACCGGGATCCCGGCATTCCCGGGAGGCTCCGTGCCGGGATCCCGGTGTTCCCAGGAGGCTCCTTGCGCCGGGATTCCAGTGTTCCCGGGAGGCTCCACACCGGGATCCTGGCATTCCCAGGAGGGTCTGCGCTGGGATCCCGGCATTCCCGAGAGGCTCCGCGCACCATGGATCCCGCCCACCCGCCGGGATCCCGGCTTCCTGGGAGGCTCCACACCGGGATCCCGGCATTCCCAGGAGGCTCCGTGCCGGGATCCCGGCATTCCCGGGAATGCCGCCCACCTGCATGAGCTTCACGGTGAGGGCCACCTTGAGCCCCAGCGCCCGCAGCTTCATGGGCAGCATGTAGAAATAACTGGTGGGGCCGCGCGGGCCGTGCGCGATGCCGCCTGCGGAGCGGGAACGCCGCGGGATGAGCGGGAACGCCGCGGGATGAGCGGGAATGCCGCCGGATGAGCGGGAACGCCGCGGGATGAGCGGGAACGCCGCCGGGATGAGCGGGAACGCCGCCGGGATGGAGCCGCTCCCGCTGCTCCCGTTCACATCCTGCTGCTCCCTCTCCCATCCTGCCGTTCCCGCTCCCATCCTTGCATTCCCGCTCCCACCCTTGCATTCCCGCTCCCATCCCACTGCTCCCTCTCCCATTCCTCCATACCCTCTCCCATCCCGCCGTTCCCACTTGTATCCCGCTGTTCCTGCTCCCACCCCTCCATTCCCACTCCCATCCCGCCACTTGCATTCCACTGTTCCCTCTCCCATCCCGCCATTCCCGCTCCCATCCTTCCATTCCCACTCCCATCCCACTACTCCAATCTCTCCATTCCCACTCCCATCCCACCACTTGCATTCCACCGCTCCCTCTCCCATCTTCCCATTCCCACTCCCATCCTTCCATTCCCGCTCCCATCCTGCTGCTCTCTTTTTGCACTGTTCCCGCTCCCATCCCGCCATTCCCGCTCCCATCCCGTTATTCCCGTTATTCCTGTTATTCCCGCTCACCTCTTTTCCAGATGGGCAAGCGGATGCTCCCGTGCCGCTGTTCCTATCCCGCTATTCCCGTTATTCCTGCTCACCCCCTCTCCACACAGGGGAGCGGATGCTCCCGTGCCGCTCCCATTCCCGGCATTCCCGGCATTCCCGCTCACCTCCTCTCCATATGGGAGAGCGGATGCTCCCGTGCCGCTCCCATTCCCGGCATTCCCGGTATTCCCGCTCACCTCCTCTCCATATGGGAGAGCGGATGCTCCCGTGCCGCTCCCATTCCCGCTATTCCCGGTATTCCCGCTCACCTCCTCTCCATATAGGGGACCGGATGCTCCCGTGCCGCTCCCATTCCCGCTATTCCCGGTATTCCCGCTCACCTCCTCTCCAGATGAGGGAGCGGATGCTCCCGTGCCGCTCCCATTCCCGCTATTCCCGGTATTCCCGCTCACCTCCTCTCCATATAGGGGAGCGGATGCTCCCGTGCCGCTCCCATTCCCGCTATTCCCGGTATTCCCGCTCACCTCCTCTCCAGATGAGGGAGCGGATGCTCCCGTGCCGCTCCCATTCCCGCTATTCCCGGTATTCCCGCTCACCTCCTCTCCATATAGGGGAGCGGATGCTCCCGTGCCGCTCCCATTCCCGGTATTCCCGGTATTCCCGCTCACCTCCTCTCCATATCGGGGAGCGGATGCTCCCGTGCCGCTCCCATCCCGGTATTCCCGCTATTCCCGGTATTCCCGCTCACCTCCTCTCCAGATCGGGGAGCGGATGCTCCCGTGCCGCTCCCATTCCCGGTATTCCCGGTATTCCCGCTCACCTCCTCTCCATATAGGGGAGCGGATGCTCCCGTGCCGCTCCCATTCCCGCTATTCCCGGTATTCCCGCTCACCTCCTCTCCAGATCGGGGACCGGATGCTCCCGCGCCGCTCCCATTCCCTCTATTCCCGGTATTCCCGCTCACCTCCTCTCCAGATGGGAGAGCGGATGCTCCCGTGCCGCTCCCATTCCCGGCATTCCCGGTATTCCCGCTCACCTCCTCTCCATATGGGAGAGCGGATGCTCCCGTGCCGCTCCCATTCCCGCTATTCCCAGTATTCCCGCTCACCTCCTCTCCATATCGGGGAGCGGATGCTCCCGTGCCGCTCCCATTCCCGGTATTCCCGGTATTCCCGCTCACCCCCTCTCCATATAGGGGAGCGGATGCTCCCGTGCCGCTCCCATTCCCGCTATTCCCGGTATTCCCGCTCACCTCCTCTCCAGATGGGGGAGCGGATGCTCCCGTGCCGCTCCCATCCCGGTATTCCCGGTATTCCCACTCACCTCCTCTCCAGATCGGGGACCGGATGCTCCCGTGCCGCTCCCATTCCCGGTATTCCCGGTATTCCCGCTCACCTCCTCTCCATATAGGGGACCGGATGCTCCCGTGCCGCTCCCATTCCCGTTATTCCCGGTATTCCCGCTCACCTCCTCTCCATATAGGCGAGCGGATGCTCCCGTGCCGCTCCCATTCCCGCTATTCCCGGTATTCCCGCTCACCTCCTCTCCATATAGGCGAGCGGATGCTCCCGTGCCGCTCCCATTCCCGGTATTCCCGGTATTCCCGCTCACCTCCTCTCCATATAGGCGAGCGGATGCTCCCGTGCCGCTCCCATTCCCGTTATTCCCGGTATTCCCGCTCACCTCCTCTCCATATAGGGGACCGGATGCTCCCGTGCCGCTCCCATTCCCGCTATTCCCGGTATTCCCGGTATTCCCGCTCACCTCCTCTCCATATAGGGGAGCGGATGCTCCCGTGCCGGGCTCTTCCCGTTCCCTTTTGGCGCCAGGGCTTCCGGCCGCCCCCCCGGACCTCGGCCCGCGTCTTCACCCGCGCGTGGCTCTGCGGGGACACGGGGACACGTGGGGACACGTGGGGACACGGGGACATGGAGGGACATGGGGGCACACAGGGACATGGAGGGATATGGGGGGACACAGGGACATGGCGGGGACACAGGGACATGGAGGGACACGGGGACATGGAGGGATATGGGGGGACACAGGGACATGGGGGGGACACAGGGACATGGAGCGATATGGGGGGACACAGGGACATGGGGGGGACACGGGGACATGGAGGGATATGGGGGGACACAGGGACATGGGGGGACCCGGGGACATGGGGGGATATGGGGGGACACAGGGACATGGGGGGGACACGGGGACATGGAGGGATATGGGGGGACACAGGGACATGGGGGGACACGGGGACATGGGGGGACACGGGGACATGGGGGGACACGGGAATGTAGAGGGACATGGGGACACAGGGGGGACACAGGCACATGAAGGGACACAGGGACCTGGGGGGGACACAGGGACCTGCAGGGACATGGGGACGTGGGGACACGGGGGGGACACAGGGACACGGGGACATGGAGGGACAAGGGATGTGGGGGGGATATGGGGGGGACACGGGGACGTGGAGGGACGTGGGGACATGGGGACGTGGAGGGACACGGGAACACGTGGGGACACGGGGGGGACACAAGGACACGGGGACGTGGGGACACCGGAGAACACAGGGACATGGAGGGACACGGGGATGTGGGGGGGATATGGGGGGGGCACGGGGACGTGGAGGGACGTGGGGACATGGGGACGTGGAGGGACACGGGGACACGGGGGACACGGGGACGTGGAAGGACATCAGGATGTGGGGGGGACACGGGGACATGGGGACATGGAGGGACACGGGGACATGGAGGGACATGGGGACATGGAGGGGACATGGGGACATGGAGGGACACGGGGACACGGGGATGTGGGTGGACACGGGGACATGAAGGTGCATGGGGACACGGTGAGGGACACGGGGACACAGGGACATGGAGGGACATGGGGGGGATACGGGGACATGTGGGGGGACATGGGGGCCTGGAGGGGACACAAAGGGGACACGGAGGGGATGCGGGGACAGAAAGGGGACACAGGGACACGGGGGAGACATGGGGGGGGCGTGGAGGGGACACGGGGGGGACACGGGGATGCAGAGGGGACACAAGGACGCAGGGGGACATGGGGGCGTGGAGGGGACACAGAGGGGACATGGGGACATGGGGACAGAAGGGGACACAGAGGGAACACGGGGGGGACTCGGGGATGCGGAGGGGACATGGGGACACAGCGGGACGCAGAGGGGATGCAGAGGGGACACGGGGATGCGGAGGGGACACGAGGGGGACGCGGGGACACAGAGGGGACGCGGAGGGGACACGGAGGGGACACGGGGACACGTGGGGGACTCACGATGCGCTTGTAGTTCTTCTGCCAGGTGACCACGGCGTGGAGCACGTCCAGACTGCGGGGAGGGACACGGGGTCCCCACGGGAGCATGGGGACACGGTGGGGGGGGACATGGGACAGGGGAGGCGGGACATGGGGACAGGGGGGTCCCCAGGGGGCCCTGGGGTGGCCTGGGGGGCCGGGAGGGTCCCCAAGCGGCCGTAGGGACGAGGTGGGGGCTCTGCGGGGGTGTCTCTGGGGTCCCCGTGGGTCCAGGTGTCCCCGTGGTGTCCCCATGTCCCCGTGGTGTCCCCCCGGGTCTGGGTGTCCCCCGAGGTCCCGCTGTCCCCGTGCGGTCCCTGTGTCCCCAGGTGTCCCCGTGGTGTCCCCAGCTGTCCCCATGGTGTCCCCGTGCCCCCAGGTGTCCCCATTGGTCCGGGTGTCCCCGTGGTGTCCCTTGGTGTCCCCCCGGGTCTGGGTGTCCCCGAGGTCCTGGTGTCCCTATGCGATCCCTGCGGGTCCAGGTGTCCCCATGGTGTCCCCGTGCCCCCAGGTGTCCCCATTGGTCCGGGTGTCCCCGTGGTGTCCCCTTGGTGTCCCTCCGGGTCTGGGTGTCCCCGAGGTCCTGGTGTCCCTATGCGATCCCTGCGGGTCCAGGTGTCCCCGTGGTGTCCCCAGGTGTCCCTGCGGGTCCTGGTGTCCCCATAAGTCTGGGTGTCCCCGTGGTGTCCCTGTGGTTCCAGGTGTCCCCAGGTGTCCCCACAGGTCCCGGTGTCCCTGTGCGGTCCCTGTGGTTCCAGGTGTCCCCAGGTGTCCCCACGGGTCTCAGTGTCCCTGTGCGGTCCCTGTGTCCCCGCGGTCCCCCCGTGTCCCCCGCTCACCGCGGTGTCACCGCGAACACGTCCGGGTGCAGCTCGGCCAGGCCGCTCCGCGTGTCCCATGATGTCCCCATGTCCCCATGGTGTCCCCATGGTGTCCCCATGATGTCCCCATGTCCCCATGGTGTCCCCATGTCCCCACGTCCCCACGGTGTCCCCATGTCCCCATGATGTCCCCATGATGTCCCCATGGTGTCCCCATGTCCCTGCTCACCACGGTGTCACCGCAAACACGTCCGGGTGCAGCTCGGCCAGGCCGCTCCGCGTGTCCCATGATGTCCCCATGATGTCCCCATGGTGTCCCCATGGTGTCCCCATGATGTCCCCATGTCCCCATGGTGTCCCCATGTCCCCACGTCCCCACGGTGTCCCCATGTCCCCATGATGTCCCCATGGTGTCCCCATGGTGTCCCCATGTCCCCATGTCCCCACGGTGTCCCCATGTCCCCATGATGTCCCCATGATGTCCCCATGGTGTCCCCATGTCCCCATGGTGTCCCCATGTCCCCATGTCCCCACGGTGTCCCCATGTCCCCATGATGTCCCCATGATGTCCCCATGGTGTCCCCATGGTGTCCCCGCTCACCGCGGTGTCACCGCGAACACGTCTGGGTGCAGCTCGGCCAGGCCGCTCCGGGTGTCCCATGGTGTCCCCATGTCCCCATGATGTCCCCCTGTCCCCATGGTGTCCCCATGTCCCCATGGTCCCCCCGCTCACCGCGGCGTCACCGCGAACACGTCCGGGTGCAGCTCGGCCAGGCCGCTCTGGGTGTCCCATGATGTCCCCATGTCCCCATGGTGTCCCCATGATGTCCCCATGGTGTCCCCATGTCCCTGCTCACCACGGTGTCACCGCGAACACGTCCGGGTGCAGCTCGGCCAGGCCGCTCCGCGTGTCCCATGATGTCCCCATGGTGTCCCCATGTCCCCATGTCCCCATGATGTCCCCATGTCCCCACGGTGTCCCCATGTCCCCATGTCCCCCCTCACCGCGGTGTCACCGCGAACACGTCCGGGTGCAGCTCGGCCAGGCCGCTCCGCGTGTCCCATGATGTCCCCATGTCCCCATGTCCCCATGTCCCCATGATGTCCCCATGTCCCCATGGTGTCCCCATGTCCCCGCTCACCGCGGTGTCACCGCGAACACGTCCGGGTGCAGCTCGGCCAGGCCGCTCCGCGTGTCCCATGATGTCCCCATGTCCCCATGTCCCCATGATGTCCCCATGTCCCATGGTGTCCCCATGGTGTCCCATGTCCCCATGTCCCCCCTCACCGCGGTGTCACCGCGAACACGTCCGGGTGCAGCTCGGCCAGGCCGCTCCGCGTGTCCCATGATGTCCCCATGTCCCCATGATGTCCCCATGCTGTCCCCATG
>NW_028289366.1:0-102906 GCF_059628265.1 Tinamus guttatus
CCCTGACTCCATACTAGCACCAACGGGCCTGCTAAAGCGTTTCGCAGAAAACACCAAGGAACCTGTTTCTCACTCCAAGCACAAAGCGTGCGCAGCACGAGTCTTGGCACAGCAAAACACTTCCTTTGGCATGCCCTTTGCAGCCTCACTCCAAACGGGGCTCTCCGCTTCATCCATCCCCTGACTCCATACTAGCACCAACGGGCTGCTAAAGCGTTTCGCAGAAAACACCAAGGAACCTGTTTCTCACTCCAAGCACAAAGCGTGCGCAGCACGAGTCTTGGCACAGCAAAACACTTCCTTTGGCATGCCCTTTGCAGCCTCACTCCAAACGGGGCTCTCCGCTTCATCCATCCCCTGACTCCATACTAGCACCAACGGGCTGCTAAAGCGTTTCGCAGAAAACACCAAGGAACCTGTTTCTCACTCCAAGCACAAAGCGTGCGCAGCACGAGTCTTGGCACAGCAAAACACTTCCTTTGGCATGCCCTTTGCAGCCTCACTCCAAACGGGGCTCTCCGCTTCATCCATCCCCTGACTCCATACTAGCACCAACGGGCTGCTAAAGCGTTTCGCAGAAAACACCAAGGAACCTGTTTCTCACTCCAAGCACAAAGCGTGCGCAGCACGAGTCTTGGCACAGCAAAACACTTCCTTTGGCATGCCCTTTGCAGCCTCACTCCAAACGGGGCTCTCCGCTTCATCCATCCCCTGACTCCATACTAGCACCAACGGGCTGCTAAAGCGTTTCGCAGAAAACACCAAGGAACCTGTTTCTCACTCCAAGCACAAAGCGTGCGCAGCACGAGTCTTGGCACAGCAAAACACTTCCTTTGGCATGCCCTTTGCAGCCTCACTCCAAACGGGGCTCTCCGCTTCATCCATCCCCTGACTCCATACTAGCACCAACGGGCTGCTAAAGCGTTTCGCAGAAAACACCAAGGAACCTGTTTCTCACTCCAAGCACAAAGCGTGCGCAGCACGAGTCTTGGCACAGCAAAACACTTCCTTTGGCATGCCCTTTGCAGCCTCACTCCAAACGGGGCTCTCCGCTTCATCCATCCCCTGACTCCATACTAGCACCAACGGGCTGCTAAAGCGTTTCGCAGAAAACACCAAGGAACCTGTTTCTCACTCCAAGCACAAAGCGTGCGCAGCACGAGTCTTGGCACAGCAAAACACTTCCTTTGGCATGCCCTTTGCAGCCTCACTCCAAACGGGGCTCTCCGCTTCATCCATCCCCTGACTCCATACTAGCACCAACGGGCTGCTAAAGCGTTTCGCAGAAAACACCAAGGAACCTGTTTCTCACTCCAAGCACAAAGCGTGCGCAGCACGAGTCTTGGCACAGCAAAACACTTCCTTTGGCATGCCCTTTGCAGCCTCACTCCAAACGGGGCTCTCCGCTTCATCCATCCCCTGACTCCATACTAGCACCAACGGGCTGCTAAAGCGTTTCGCAGAAAACACCAAGGAACCTGTTTCTCACTCCAAGCACAAAGCGTGCGCAGCACGAGTCTTGGCACAGCAAAACACTTCCTTTGGCATGCCCTTTGCAGCCTCACTCCAAACGGGGCTCTCCGCTTCATCCATCCCCTGACTCCATACTAGCACCAACGGGCTGCTAAAGCGTTTCGCAGAAAACACCAAGGAACCTGTTTCTCACTCCAAGCACAAAGCGTGCGCAGCACGAGTCTTGGCACAGCAAAACACTTCCTTTGGCATGCCCTTTGCAGCCTCACTCCAAACGGGGCTCTCCGCTTCATCCATCCCCTGACTCCATACTAGCACCAACGGGCTGCTAAAGCGTTTCGCAGAAAACACCAAGGAACCTGTTTCTCACTCCAAGCACAAAGCGTGCGCAGCACGAGTCTTGGCACAGCAAAACACTTCCTTTGGCATGCCCTTTGCAGCCTCACTCCAAACGGGGCTCTCCGCTTCATCCATCCCCTGACTCCATACTAGCACCAACGGGCTGCTAAAGCGTTTCGCAGAAAACACCAAGGAACCTGTTTCTCACTCCAAGCACAAAGCGTGCGCAGCACGAGTCTTGGCACAGCAAAACACTTCCTTTGGCATGCCCTTTGCAGCCTCACTCCAAACGGGGCTCTCCGCTTCATCCATCCCCTGACTCCATACTAGCACCAACGGGCTGCTAAAGCGTTTCGCAGAAAACACCAAGGAACCTGTTTCTCACTCCAAGCACAAAGCGTGCGCAGCACGAGTCTTGGCACAGCAAAACACTTCCTTTGGCATGCCCTTTGCAGCCTCACTCCAAACGGGGCTCTCCGCTTCATCCATCCCCTGACTCCATACTAGCACCAACGGGCTGCTAAAGCGTTTCGCAGAAAACACCAAGGAACCTGTTTCTCACTCCAAGCACAAAGCGTGCGCAGCACGAGTCTTGGCACAGCAAAACACTTCCTTTGGCATGCCCTTTGCAGCCTCACTCCAAACGGGGCTCTCCGCTTCATCCATCCCCTGACTCCATACTAGCACCAACGGGCTGCTAAAGCGTTTCGCAGAAAACACCAAGGAACCTGTTTCTCACTCCAAGCACAAAGCGTGCGCAGCACGAGTCTTGGCACAGCAAAACACTTCCTTTGGCATGCCCTTTGCAGCCTCACTCCAAACGGGGCTCTCCGCTTCATCCATCCCCTGACTCCATACTAGCACCAACGGGCTGCTAAAGCGTTTCGCAGAAAACACCAAGGAACCTGTTTCTCACTCCAAGCACAAAGCGTGCGCAGCACGAGTCTTGGCACAGCAAAACACTTCCTTTGGCATGCCCTTTGCAGCCTCACTCCAAACGGGGCTCTCCGCTTCATCCATCCCCTGACTCCATACTAGCACCAACGGGCTGCTAAAGCGTTTCGCAGAAAACACCAAGGAACCTGTTTCTCACTCCAAGCACAAAGCGTGCGCAGCACGAGTCTTGGCACAGCAAAACACTTCCTTTGGCATGCCCTTTGCAGCCTCACTCCAAACGGGGCTCTCCGCTTCATCCATCCCCTGACTCCATACTAGCACCAACGGGCTGCTAAAGCGTTTCGCAGAAAACACCAAGGAACCTGTTTCTCACTCCAAGCACAAAGCGTGCGCAGCACGAGTCTTGGCACAGCAAAACACTTCCTTTGGCATGCCCTTTGCAGCCTCACTCCAAACGGGGCTCTCCGCTTCATCCATCCCCTGACTCCATACTAGCACCAACGGGCTGCTAAAGCGTTTCGCAGAAAACACCAAGGAACCTGTTTCTCACTCCAAGCACAAAGCGTGCGCAGCACGAGTCTTGGCACAGCAAAACACTTCCTTTGGCATGCCCTTTGCAGCCTCACTCCAAACGGGGCTCTCCGCTTCATCCATCCCCTGACTCCATACTAGCACCAACGGGCTGCTAAAGCGTTTCGCAGAAAACACCAAGGAACCTGTTTCTCACTCCAAGCACAAAGCGTGCGCAGCACGAGTCTTGGCACAGCAAAACACTTCCTTTGGCATGCCCTTTGCAGC
Source organism: Tinamus guttatus (assembly GCF_059628265.1). Lineage (NCBI taxonomy): Eukaryota > Metazoa > Chordata > Aves > Tinamiformes > Tinamidae > Tinamus > Tinamus guttatus. The sequence goes on from NW_028289366.1 coordinate 3,508, forward strand.
CTCACTCCAAACGGGGCTCTCCGCTTCATCCATCCCCTGACTCCATACTAGCACCAACGGGCTGCTAAAGCGTTTCGCAGAAAACACCAAGGAACCTGTTTCTCACTCCAAGCACAAAGCGTGCGCAGCACGAGTCTTGGCACAGCAAAACACTTCCTTTGGCATGCCCTTTGCAGCCTCACTCCAAACGGGGCTCTCCGCTTCATCCATCCCCTGACTCCATACTAGCACCAACGGGCTGCTAAAGCGTTTCGCAGAAAACACCAAGGAACCTGTTTCTCACTCCAAGCACAAAGCGTGCGCAGCACGAGTCTTGGCACAGCAAAACACTTCCTTTGGCATGCCCTTTGCAGCCTCACTCCAAACGGGGCTCTCCGCTTCATCCATCCCCTGACTCCATACTAGCACCAACGGGCTGCTAAAGCGTTTCGCAGAAAACACCAAGGAACCTGTTTCTCACTCCAAGCACAAAGCGTGCGCAGCACGAGTCTTGGCACAGCAAAACACTTCCTTTGGCATGCCCTTTGCAGCCTCACTCCAAACGGGGCTCTCCGCTTCATCCATCCCCTGACTCCATACTAGCACCAACGGGCTGCTAAAGCGTTTCGCAGAAAACACCAAGGAACCTGTTTCTCACTCCAAGCACAAAGCGTGCGCAGCACGAGTCTTGGCACAGCAAAACACTTCCTTTGGCATGCCCTTTGCAGCCTCACTCCAAACGGGGCTCTCCGCTTCATCCATCCCCTGACTCCATACTAGCACCAACGGGCTGCTAAAGCGTTTCGCAGAAAACACCAAGGAACCTGTTTCTCACTCCAAGCACAAAGCGTGCGCAGCACGAGTCTTGGCACAGCAAAACACTTCCTTTGGCATGCCCTTTGCAGCCTCACTCCAAACGGGGCTCTCCGCTTCATCCATCCCCTGACTCCATACTAGCACCAACGGGCTGCTAAAGCGTTTCGCAGAAAACACCAAGGAACCTGTTTCTCACTCCAAGCACAAAGCGTGCGCAGCACGAGTCTTGGCACAGCAAAACACTTCCTTTGGCATGCCCTTTGCAGCCTCACTCCAAACGGGGCTCTCCGCTTCATCCATCCCCTGACTCCATACTAGCACCAACGGGCTGCTAAAGCGTTTCGCAGAAAACACCAAGGAACCTGTTTCTCACTCCAAGCACAAAGCGTGCGCAGCACGAGTCTTGGCACAGCAAAACACTTCCTTTGGCATGCCCTTTGCAGCCTCACTCCAAACGGGGCTCTCCGCTTCATCCATCCCCTGACTCCATACTAGCACCAACGGGCTGCTAAAGCGTTTCGCAGAAAACACCAAGGAACCTGTTTCTCACTCCAAGCACAAAGCGTGCGCAGCACGAGTCTTGGCACAGCAAAACACTTCCTTTGGCATGCCCTTTGCAGCCTCACTCCAAACGGGGCTCTCCGCTTCATCCATCCCCTGACTCCATACTAGCACCAACGGGCTGCTAAAGCGTTTCGCAGAAAACACCAAGGAACCTGTTTCTCACTCCAAGCACAAAGCGTGCGCAGCACGAGTCTTGGCACAGCAAAACACTTCCTTTGGCATGCCCTTTGCAGCCTCACTCCAAACGGGGCTCTCCGCTTCATCCATCCCCTGACTCCATACTAGCACCAACGGGCTGCTAAAGCGTTTCGCAGAAAACACCAAGGAACCTGTTTCTCACTCCAAGCACAAAGCGTGCGCAGCACGAGTCTTGGCACAGCAAAACACTTCCTTTGGCATGCCCTTTGCAGCCTCACTCCAAACGGGGCTCTCCGCTTCATCCATCCCCTGACTCCATACTAGCACCAACGGGCTGCTAAAGCGTTTCGCAGAAAACACCAAGGAACCTGTTTCTCACTCCAAGCACAAAGCGTGCGCAGCACGAGTCTTGGCACAGCAAAACACTTCCTTTGGCATGCCCTTTGCAGCCTCACTCCAAACGGGGCTCTCCGCTTCATCCATCCCCTGACTCCATACTAGCACCAACGGGCTGCTAAAGCGTTTCGCAGAAAACACCAAGGAACCTGTTTCTCACTCCAAGCACAAAGCGTGCGCAGCACGAGTCTTGGCACAGCAAAACACTTCCTTTGGCATGCCCTTTGCAGCCTCACTCCAAACGGGGCTCTCCGCTTCATCCATCCCCTGACTCCATACTAGCACCAACGGGCTGCTAAAGCGTTTCGCAGAAAACACCAAGGAACCTGTTTCTCACTCCAAGCACAAAGCGTGCGCAGCACGAGTCTTGGCACAGCAAAACACTTCCTTTGGCATGCCCTTTGCAGCCTCACTCCAAACGGGGCTCTCCGCTTCATCCATCCCCTGACTCCATACTAGCACCAACGGGCTGCTAAAGCGTTTCGCAGAAAACACCAAGGAACCTGTTTCTCACTCCAAGCACAAAGCGTGCGCAGCACGAGTCTTGGCACAGCAAAACACTTCCTTTGGCATGCCCTTTGCAGCCTCACTCCAAACGGGGCTCTCCGCTTCATCCATCCCCTGACTCCATACTAGCACCAACGGGCTGCTAAAGCGTTTCGCAGAAAACACCAAGGAACCTGTTTCTCACTCCAAGCACAAAGCGTGCGCAGCACGAGTCTTGGCACAGCAAAACACTTCCTTTGGCATGCCCTTTGCAGCCTCACTCCAAACGGGGCTCTCCGCTTCATCCATCCCCTGACTCCATACTAGCACCAACGGGCTGCTAAAGCGTTTCGCAGAAAACACCAAGGAACCTGTTTCTCACTCCAAGCACAAAGCGTGCGCAGCACGAGTCTTGGCACAGCAAAACACTTCCTTTGGCATGCCCTTTGCAGCCTCACTCCAAACGGGGCTCTCCGCTTCATCCATCCCCTGACTCCATACTAGCACCAACGGGCTGCTAAAGCGTTTCGCAGAAAACACCAAGGAACCTGTTTCACACTCCAACCATAAAGCGTGCGCAGCACGAGTCTTGGCACAGCAAAACACTTCCTTTGGCATGCCCTTTGCAGCCTCACTCCAAACGGGGCTCTCCGCTTCATCCATCGCCTGACTCCATACTAGCACCAACGGGCTGCTAAAGCGTTTCGCAGAAAACACCAAGGAACCTGTTTCTCACTCCAAGCACAAAGCGTGCGCAGCACGAGTCTTGGCACAGCAAAACACTTCCTTTGGCATGCCCTTTGCAGCCTCACTCCAAACGGGGCTCTCCGCTTCATCCATCCCCTGACTCCATACTAGCACCAACGGGCTGCTAAAGCGTTTCGCAGAAAACACCAAGGAACCTGTTTCTCACTCCAAGCACAAAGCGTGCGCAGCACGAGTCTTGGCACAGCAAAACACTTCCTTTGGCATGCCCTTTGCAGCCTCACTCCAAACGGGGCTCTCCGCTTCATCCATCCCCTGACTCCATACTAGCACCAACGGGCTGCTAAAGCGTTTCGCAGAAAACACCAAGGAACCTGTTTCTCACTCCAAGCACAAAGCGTGCGCAGCACGAGTCTTGGCACAGCAAAACACTTCCTTTGGCATGCCCTTTGCAGCTGCACTCCAAACGGGGCTCTCCGCTTCATCCATCCCCTGACTCCATACTAGCACCAACGGGCTGCTAAAGCGTTTCGCAGAAAACACCAAGGAACCTGTTTCTCACTCCAAGCACAAAGCGTGCGCAGCACGAGTCTTGGCACAGCAAAACACTTCCTTTGGCATGCCCTTTGCAGCCTCACTCCAAACGGGGCTCTCCGCTTCATCCATCCCCTGACTCCATACTAGCACCAACGGGCTGCTAAAGCGTTTCGCAGAAAACACCAAGGAACCTGTTTCTCACTCCAAGCACAAAGCGTGCGCAGCACGAGTCTTGGCACAGCAAAACACTTCCTTTGGCATGCCCTTTGCAGCCTCACTCCAAACGGGGCTCTCCGCTTCATCCATCCCCTGACTCCATACTAGCACCAACGGGCTGCTAAAGCGTTTCGCAGAAAACACCAAGGAACCTGTTTCTCACTCCAAGCACAAAGCGTGCGCAGCACGAGTCTTGGCACAGCAAAACACTTCCTTTGGCATGCCCTTTGCAGCCTCACTCCAAACGGGGCTCTCCGCTTCATCCATCCCCTGACTCCATACTAGCACCAACGGGCTGCTAAAGCGTTTCGCAGAAAACACCAAGGAACCTGTTTCTCACTCCAAGCACAAAGCGTGCGCAGCACGAGTCTTGGCACAGCAAAACACTTCCTTTGGCATGCCCTTTGCAGCCTCACTCCAAACGGGGCTCTCCGCTTCATCCATCCCCTGACTCCATACTAGCACCAACGGGCTGCTAAAGCGTTTCGCAGAAAACACCAAGGAACCTGTTTCTCACTCCAAGCACAAAGCGTGCGCAGCACGAGTCTTGGCACAGCAAAACACTTCCTTTGGCATGCCCTTTGCAGCCTCACTCCAAACGGGGCTCTCCGCTTCATCCATCCCCTGACTCCATACTAGCACCAACGGGCTGCTAAAGCGTTTCGCAGAAAACACCAAGGAACCTGTTTCTCACTCCAAGCACAAAGCGTGCGCAGCACGAGTCTTGGCACAGCAAAACACTTCCTTTGGCATGCCCTTTGCAGCCTCACTCCAAACGGGGCTCTCCGCTTCATCCATCCCCTGACTCCATACTAGCACCAACGGGCTGCTAAAGCGTTTCGCAGAAAACACCAAGGAACCTGTTTCTCACTCCAAGCACAAAGCGTGCGCAGCACTGAGTCTTGGCACAGCAAAACACTTCCTTTGGCATGCCCTTTGCAGCCTCACTCCAAACGGGGCTCTCCGCTTCATCCATCCCCTGACTCCATACTAGCACCAACGGGCTGCTAAAGCGTTTCGCAGAAAACACCAAGGAACCTGTTTCTCACTCCAAGCACAAAGCGTGCGCAGCACGAGTCTTGGCACAGCAAAACACTTCCTTTGGCATGCCCTTTGCAGCCTCACTCCAAACGGGGCTCTCCGCTTCATCCATCCCCTGACTCCATACTAGCACCAACGGGCTGCTAAAGCGTTTCGCAGAAAACACCAAGGAACCTGTTTCTCACTCCAAGCACAAAGCGTGCGCAGCACGAGTCTTGGCACAGCAAAACACTTCCTTTGGCATGCCCTTTGCAGCCTCACTCCAAACGGGGCTCTCCGCTTCATCCATCCCCTGACTCCATACTAGCACCAACGGGCTGCTAAAGCGTTTCGCAGAAAACACCAAGGAACCTGTTTCTCACTCCAAGCACAAAGCGTGCGCAGCACGAGTCTTGGCACAGCAAAACACTTCCTTTGGCATGCCCTTTGCAGCCTCACTCCAAACGGGGCTCTCCGCTTCATCCATCCCCTGACTCCATACTAGCACCAACGGGCTGCTAAAGCGTTTCGCAGAAAACACCAAGGAACCTGTTTCTCACTCCAAGCACAAAGCGTGCGCAGCACGAGTCTTGGCACAGCAAAACACTTCCTTTGGCATGCCCTTTGCAGCCTCACTCCAAACGGGGCTCTCCGCTTCATCCATCCCCTGACTCCATACTAGCACCAACGGGCTGCTAAAGCGTTTCGCAGAAAACACCAAGGAACCTGTTTCTCACTCCAAGCACAAAGCGTGCGCAGCACGAGTCTTGGCACAGCAAAACACTTCCTTTGGCATGCCCTTTGCAGCCTCACTCCAAACGGGGCTCTCCGCTTCATCCATCCCCTGACTCCATACTAGCACCAACGGGCTGCTAAAGCGTTTCGCAGAAAACACCAAGGAACCTGTTTCTCACTCCAAGCACAAAGCGTGCGCAGCACGAGTCTTGGCACAGCAAAACACTTCCTTTGGCATGCCCTTTGCAGCCTCACTCCAAACGGGGCTCTCCGCTTCATCCATCCCCTGACTCCATACTAGCACCAACGGGCTGCTAAAGCGTTTCGCAGAAAACACCAAGGAACCTGTTTCTCACTCCAAGCACAAAGCGTGCGCAGCACGAGTCTTGGCACAGCAAAACACTTCCTTTGGCATGCCCTTTGCAGCCTCACTCCAAACGGGGCTCTCCGCTTCATCCATCCCCTGACTCCATACTAGCACCAACGGGCTGCTAAAGCGTTTCGCAGAAAACACCAAGGAACCTGTTTCTCACTCCAAGCACAAAGCGTGCGCAGCACGAGTCTTGGCACAGCAAAACACTTCCTTTGGCATGCCCTTTGCAGCCTCACTCCAAACGGGGCTCTCCGCTTCATCCATCCCCTGACTCCATACTAGCACCAACGGGCTGCTAAAGCGTTTCGCAGAAAACACCAAGGAACCTGTTTCTCACTCCAAGCACAAAGCGTGCGCAGCACGAGTCTTGGCACAGCAAAACACTTCCTTTGGCATGCCCTTTGCAGCCTCACTCCAAACGGGGCTCTCCGCTTCATCCATCCCCTGACTCCATACTAGCACCAACGGGCTGCTAAAGCGTTTCGCAGAAAACACCAAGGAACCTGTTTCTCACTCCAAGCACAAAGCGTGCGCAGCACGAGTCTTGGCACAGCAAAACACTTCCTTTGGCATGCCCTTTGCAGCCTCACTCCAAACGGGGCTCTCCGCTTCATCCATCCCCTGACTCCATACTAGCACCAACGGGCTGCTAAAGCGTTTCGCAGAAAACACCAAGGAACCTGTTTCTCACTCCAAGCACAAAGCGTGCGCAGCACGAGTCTTGGCACAGCAAAACACTTCCTTTGGCATGCCCTTTGCAGCCTCACTCCAAACGGGGCTCTCCGCTTCATCCATCCCCTGACTCCATACTAGCACCAACGGGCTGCTAAAGCGTTTCGCAGAAAACACCAAGGAACCTGTTTCTCACTCCAAGCACAAAGCGTGCGCAGCACGAGTCTTGGCACAGCAAAACACTTCCTTTGGCATGCCCTTTGCAGCCTCACTCCAAACGGGGCTCTCCGCTTCATCCATCCCCTGACTCCATACTAGCACCAACGGGCTGCTAAAGCGTTTCGCAGAAAACACCAAGGAACCTGTTTCTCACTCCAAGCACAAAGCGTGCGCAGCACGAGTCTTGGCACAGCAAAACACTTCCTTTGGCATGCCCTTTGCAGCCTCACTCCAAACGGGGCTCTCCGCTTCATCCATCCCCTGACTCCATACTAGCACCAACGGGCTGCTAAAGCGTTTCGCAGAAAACACCAAGGAACCTGTTTCTCACTCCAAGCACAAAGCGTGCGCAGCACGAGTCTTGGCACAGCAAAACACTTCCTTTGGCATGCCCTTTGCAGCCTCACTCCAAACGGGGCTCTCCGCTTCATCCATCCCCTGACTCCATACTAGCACCAACGGGCTGCTAAAGCGTTTCGCAGAAAACACCAAGGAACCTGTTTCTCACTCCAAGCACAAAGCGTGCGCAGCACGAGTCTTGGCACAGCAAAACACTTCCTTTGGCATGCCCTTTGCAGCCTCACTCCAAACGGGGCTCTCCGCTTCATCCATCCCCTGACTCCATACTAGCACCAACGGGCTGCTAAAGCGTTTCGCAGAAAACACCAAGGAACCTGTTTCTCACTCCAAGCACAAAGCGTGCGCAGCACGAGTCTTGGCACAGCAAAACACTTCCTTTGGCATGCCCTTTGCAGCCTCACTCCAAACGGGGCTCTCCGCTTCATCCATCCCCTGACTCCATACTAGCACCAACGGGCTGCTAAAGCGTTTCGCAGAAAACACCAAGGAACCTGTTTCTCACTCCAAGCACAAAGCGTGCGCAGCACGAGTCTTGGCACAGCAAAACACTTCCTTTGGCATGCCCTTTGCAGCCTCACTCCAAACGGGGCTCTCCGCTTCATCCATCCCCTGACTCCATACTAGCACCAACGGGCTGCTAAAGCGTTTCGCAGAAAACACCAAGGAACCTGTTTCTCACTCCAAGCACAAAGCGTGCGCAGCACGAGTCTTGGCACAGCAAAACACTTCCTTTGGCATGCCCTTTGCAGCCTCACTCCAAACGGGGCTCTCCGCTTCATCCATCCCCTGACTCCATACTAGCACCAACGGGCTGCTAAAGCGTTTCGCAGAAAACACCAAGGAACCTGTTTCTCACTCCAAGCACAAAGCGTGCGCAGCACGAGTCTTGGCACAGCAAAACACTTCCTTTGGCATGCCCTTTGCAGCCTCACTCCAAACGGGGCTCTCCGCTTCATCCATCCCCTGACTCCATACTAGCACCAACGGGCTGCTAAAGCGTTTCGCAGAAAACACCAAGGAACCTGTTTCTCACTCCAAGCACAAAGCGTGCGCAGCACGAGTCTTGGCACAGCAAAACACTTCCTTTGGCATGCCCTTTGCAGCCTCACTCCAAACGGGGCTCTCCGCTTCATCCATCCCCTGACTCCATACTAGCACCAACGGGCTGCTAAAGCGTTTCGCAGAAAACACCAAGGAACCTGTTTCTCACTCCAAGCACAAAGCGTGCGCAGCACGAGTCTTGGCACAGCAAAACACTTCCTTTGGCATGCCCTTTGCAGCCTCACTCCAAACGGGGCTCTCCGCTTCATCCATCCCCTGACTCCATACTAGCACCAACGGGCTGCTAAAGCGTTTCGCAGAAAACACCAAGGAACCTGTTTCTCACTCCAAGCACAAAGCGTGCGCAGCACGAGTCTTGGCACAGCAAAACACTTCCTTTGGCATGCCCTTTGCAGCCTCACTCCAAACGGGGCTCTCCGCTTCATCCATCCCCTGACTCCATACTAGCACCAACGGGCTGCTAAAGCGTTTCGCAGAAAACACCAAGGAACCTGTTTCTCACTCCAAGCACAAAGCGTGCGCAGCACGAGTCTTGGCACAGCAAAACACTTCCTTTGGCATGCCCTTTGCAGCCTCACTCCAAACGGGGCTCTCCGCTTCATCCATCCCCTGACTCCATACTAGCACCAACGGGCTGCTAAAGCGTTTCGCAGAAAACACCAAGGAACCTGTTTCTCACTCCAAGCACAAAGCGTGCGCAGCACGAGTCTTGGCACAGCAAAACACTTCCTTTGGCATGCCCTTTGCAGCCTCACTCCAAACGGGGCTCTCCGCTTCATCCATCCCCTGACTCCATACTAGCACCAACGGGCTGCTAAAGCGTTTCGCAGAAAACACCAAGGAACCTGTTTCTCACTCCAAGCACAAAGCGTGCGCAGCACGAGTCTTGGCACAGCAAAACACTTCCTTTGGCATGCCCTTTGCAGCCTCACTCCAAACGGGGCTCTCCGCTTCATCCATCCCCTGACTCCATACTAGCACCAACGGGCTGCTAAAGCGTTTCGCAGAAAACACCAAGGAACCTGTTTCTCACTCCAAGCACAAAGCGTGCGCAGCACGAGTCTTGGCACAGCAAAACACTTCCTTTGGCATGCCCTTTGCAGCCTCACTCCAAACGGGGCTCTCCGCTTCATCCATCCCCTGACTCCATACTAGCACCAACGGGCTGCTAAAGCGTTTCGCAGAAAACACCAAGGAACCTGTTTCTCACTCCAAGCACAAAGCGTGCGCAGCACGAGTCTTGGCACAGCAAAACACTTCCTTTGGCATGCCCTTTGCAGCCTCACTCCAAACGGGGCTCTCCGCTTCATCCATCCCCTGACTCCATACTAGCACCAACGGGCTGCTAAAGCGTTTCGCAGAAAACACCAAGGAACCTGTTTCTCACTCCAAGCACAAAGCGTGCGCAGCACGAGTCTTGGCACAGCAAAACACTTCCTTTGGCATGCCCTTTGCAGCCTCACTCCAAACGGGGCTCTCCGCTTCATCCATCCCCTGACTCCATACTAGCACCAACGGGCTGCTAAAGCGTTTCGCAGAAAACACCAAGGAACCTGTTTCTCACTCCAAGCACAAAGCGTGCGCAGCACGAGTCTTGGCACAGCAAAACACTTCCTTTGGCATGCCCTTTGCAGCCTCACTCCAAACGGGGCTCTCCGCTTCATCCATCCCCTGACTCCATACTAGCACCAACGGGCTGCTAAAGCGTTTCGCAGAAAACACCAAGGAACCTGTTTCTCACTCCAAGCACAAAGCGTGCGCAGCACGAGTCTTGGCACAGCAAAACACTTCCTTTGGCATGCCCTTTGCAGCCTCACTCCAAACGGGGCTCTCCGCTTCATCCATCCCCTGACTCCATACTAGCACCAACGGGCTGCTAAAGCGTTTCGCAGAAAACACCAAGGAACCTGTTTCTCACTCCAAGCACAAAGCGTGCGCAGCACGAGTCTTGGCACAGCAAAACACTTCCTTTGGCATGCCCTTTGCAGCCTCACTCCAAACGGGGCTCTCCGCTTCATCCATCCCCTGACTCCATACTAGCACCAACGGGCTGCTAAAGCGTTTCGCAGAAAACACCAAGGAACCTGTTTCTCACTCCAAGCACAAAGCGTGCGCAGCACGAGTCTTGGCACAGCAAAACACTTCCTTTGGCATGCCCTTTGCAGCCTCACTCCAAACGGGGCTCTCCGCTTCATCCATCCCCTGACTCCATACTAGCACCAACGGGCTGCTAAAGCGTTTCGCAGAAAACACCAAGGAACCTGTTTCTCACTCCAAGCACAAAGCGTGCGCAGCACGAGTCTTGGCACAGCAAAACACTTCCTTTGGCATGCCCTTTGCAGCCTCACTCCAAACGGGGCTCTCCGCTTCATCCATCCCCTGACTCCATACTAGCACCAACGGGCTGCTAAAGCGTTTCGCAGAAAACACCAAGGAACCTGTTTCTCACTCCAAGCACAAAGCGTGCGCAGCACGAGTCTTGGCACAGCAAAACACTTCCTTTGGCATGCCCTTTGCAGCCTCACTCCAAACGGGGCTCTCCGCTTCATCCATCCCCTGACTCCATACTAGCACCAACGGGCTGCTAAAGCGTTTCGCAGAAAACACCAAGGAACCTGTTTCTCACTCCAAGCACAAAGCGTGCGCAGCACGAGTCTTGGCACAGCAAAACACTTCCTTTGGCATGCCCTTTGCAGCCTCACTCCAAACGGGGCTCTCCGCTTCATCCATCCCCTGACTCCATACTAGCACCAACGGGCTGCTAAAGCGTTTCGCAGAAAACACCAAGGAACCTGTTTCTCACTCCAAGCACAAAGCGTGCGCAGCACGAGTCTTGGCACAGCAAAACACTTCCTTTGGCATGCCCTTTGCAGCCTCACTCCAAACGGGGCTCTCCGCTTCATCCATCCCCTGACTCCATACTAGCACCAACGGGCTGCTAAAGCGTTTCGCAGAAAACACCAAGGAACCTGTTTCTCACTCCAAGCACAAAGCGTGCGCAGCACGAGTCTTGGCACAGCAAAACACTTCCTTTGGCATGCCCTTTGCAGCCTCACTCCAAACGGGGCTCTCCGCTTCATCCATCCCCTGACTCCATACTAGCACCAACGGGCTGCTAAAGCGTTTCGCAGAAAACACCAAGGAACCTGTTTCTCACTCCAAGCACAAAGCGTGCGCAGCACGAGTCTTGGCACAGCAAAACACTTCCTTTGGCATGCCCTTTGCAGCCTCACTCCAAACGGGGCTCTCCGCTTCATCCATCCCCTGACTCCATACTAGCACCAACGGGCTGCTAAAGCGTTTCGCAGAAAACACCAAGGAACCTGTTTCTCACTCCAAGCACAAAGCGTGCGCAGCACGAGTCTTGGCACAGCAAAACACTTCCTTTGGCATGCCCTTTGCAGCCTCACTCCAAACGGGGCTCTCCGCTTCATCCATCCCCTGACTCCATACTAGCACCAACGGGCTGCTAAAGCGTTTCGCAGAAAACACCAAGGAACCTGTTTCTCACTCCAAGCACAAAGCGTGCGCAGCACGAGTCTTGGCACAGCAAAACACTTCCTTTGGCATGCCCTTTGCAGCCTCACTCCAAACGGGGCTCTCCGCTTCATCCATCCCCTGACTCCATACTAGCACCAACGGGCTGCTAAAGCGTTTCGCAGAAAACACCAAGGAACCTGTTTCTCACTCCAAGCACAAAGCGTGCGCAGCACGAGTCTTGGCACAGCAAAACACTTCCTTTGGCATGCCCTTTGCAGCCTCACTCCAAACGGGGCTCTCCGCTTCATCCATCCCCTGACTCCATACTAGCACCAACGGGCTGCTAAAGCGTTTCGCAGAAAACACCAAGGAACCTGTTTCTCACTCCAAGCACAAAGCGTGCGCAGCACGAGTCTTGGCACAGCAAAACACTTCCTTTGGCATGCCCTTTGCAGCCTCACTCCAAACGGGGCTCTCCGCTTCATCCATCCCCTGACTCCATACTAGCACCAACGGGCTGCTAAAGCGTTTCGCAGAAAACACCAAGGAACCTGTTTCTCACTCCAAGCACAAAGCGTGCGCAGCACGAGTCTTGGCACAGCAAAACACTTCCTTTGGCATGCCCTTTGCAGCCTCACTCCAAACGGGGCTCTCCGCTTCATCCATCCCCTGACTCCATACTAGCACCAACGGGCTGCTAAAGCGTTTCGCAGAAAACACCAAGGAACCTGTTTCTCACTCCAAGCACAAAGCGTGCGCAGCACGAGTCTTGGCACAGCAAAACACTTCCTTTGGCATGCCCTTTGCAGCCTCACTCCAAACGGGGCTCTCCGCTTCATCCATCCCCTGACTCCATACTAGCACCAACGGGCTGCTAAAGCGTTTCGCAGAAAACACCAAGGAACCTGTTTCTCACTCCAAGCACAAAGCGTGCGCAGCACGAGTCTTGGCACAGCAAAACACTTCCTTTGGCATGCCCTTTGCAGCCTCACTCCAAACGGGGCTCTCCGCTTCATCCATCCCCTGACTCCATACTAGCACCAACGGGCTGCTAAAGCGTTTCGCAGAAAACACCAAGGAACCTGTTTCTCACTCCAAGCACAAAGCGTGCGCAGCACGAGTCTTGGCACAGCAAAACACTTCCTTTGGCATGCCCTTTGCAGCCTCACTCCAAACGGGGCTCTCCGCTTCATCCATCCCCTGACTCCATACTAGCACCAACGGGCTGCTAAAGCGTTTCGCAGAAAACACCAAGGAACCTGTTTCTCACTCCAAGCACAAAGCGTGCGCAGCACGAGTCTTGGCACAGCAAAACACTTCCTTTGGCATGCCCTTTGCAGCCTCACTCCAAACGGGGCTCTCCGCTTCATCCATCCCCTGACTCCATACTAGCACCAACGGGCTGCTAAAGCGTTTCGCAGAAAACACCAAGGAACCTGTTTCTCACTCCAAGCACAAAGCGTGCGCAGCACGAGTCTTGGCACAGCAAAACACTTCCTTTGGCATGCCCTTTGCAGCCTCACTCCAAACGGGGCTCTCCGCTTCATCCATCCCCTGACTCCATACTAGCACCAACGGGCTGCTAAAGCGTTTCGCAGAAAACACCAAGGAACCTGTTTCTCACTCCAAGCACAAAGCGTGCGCAGCACGAGTCTTGGCACAGCAAAACACTTCCTTTGGCATGCCCTTTGCAGCCTCACTCCAAACGGGGCTCTCCGCTTCATCCATCCCCTGACTCCATACTAGCACCAACGGGCTGCTAAAGCGTTTCGCAGAAAACACCAAGGAACCTGTTTCTCACTCCAAGCACAAAGCGTGCGCAGCACGAGTCTTGGCACAGCAAAACACTTCCTTTGGCATGCCCTTTGCAGCCTCACTCCAAACGGGGCTCTCCGCTTCATCCATCCCCTGACTCCATACTAGCACCAACGGGCTGCTAAAGCGTTTCGCAGAAAACACCAAGGAACCTGTTTCTCACTCCAAGCACAAAGCGTGCGCAGCACGAGTCTTGGCACAGCAAAACACTTCCTTTGGCATGCCCTTTGCAGCCTCACTCCAAACGGGGCTCTCCGCTTCATCCATCCCCTGACTCCATACTAGCACCAACGGGCTGCTAAAGCGTTTCGCAGAAAACACCAAGGAACCTGTTTCTCACTCCAAGCACAAAGCGTGCGCAGCACGAGTCTTGGCACAGCAAAACACTTCCTTTGGCATGCCCTTTGCAGCCTCACTCCAAACGGGGCTCTCCGCTTCATCCATCCCCTGACTCCATACTAGCACCAACGGGCTGCTAAAGCGTTTCGCAGAAAACACCAAGGAACCTGTTTCTCACTCCAAGCACAAAGCGTGCGCAGCACGAGTCTTGGCACAGCAAAACACTTCCTTTGGCATGCCCTTTGCAGCCTCACTCCAAACGGGGCTCTCCGCTTCATCCATCCCCTGACTCCATACTAGCACCAACGGGCTGCTAAAGCGTTTCGCAGAAAACACCAAGGAACCTGTTTCTCACTCCAAGCACAAAGCGTGCGCAGCACGAGTCTTGGCACAGCAAAACACTTCCTTTGGCATGCCCTTTGCAGCCTCACTCCAAACGGGGCTCTCCGCTTCATCCATCCCCTGACTCCATACTAGCACCAACGGGCTGCTAAAGCGTTTCGCAGAAAACACCAAGGAACCTGTTTCTCACTCCAAGCACAAAGCGTGCGCAGCACGAGTCTTGGCACAGCAAAACACTTCCTTTGGCATGCCCTTTGCAGCCTCACTCCAAACGGGGCTCTCCGCTTCATCCATCCCCTGACTCCATACTAGCACCAACGGGCTGCTAAAGCGTTTCGCAGAAAACACCAAGGAACCTGTTTCTCACTCCAAGCACAAAGCGTGCGCAGCACGAGTCTTGGCACAGCAAAACACTTCCTTTGGCATGCCCTTTGCAGCCTCACTCCAAACGGGGCTCTCCGCTTCATCCATCCCCTGACTCCATACTAGCACCAACGGGCTGCTAAAGCGTTTCGCAGAAAACACCAAGGAACCTGTTTCTCACTCCAAGCACAAAGCGTGCGCAGCACGAGTCTTGGCACAGCAAAACACTTCCTTTGGCATGCCCTTTGCAGCCTCACTCCAAACGGGGCTCTCCGCTTCATCCATCCCCTGACTCCATACTAGCACCAACGGGCTGCTAAAGCGTTTCGCAGAAAACACCAAGGAACCTGTTTCTCACTCCAAGCACAAAGCGTGCGCAGCACGAGTCTTGGCACAGCAAAACACTTCCTTTGGCATGCCCTTTGCAGCCTCACTCCAAACGGGGCTCTCCGCTTCATCCATCCCCTGACTCCATACTAGCACCAACGGGCTGCTAAAGCGTTTCGCAGAAAACACCAAGGAACCTGTTTCTCACTCCAAGCACAAAGCGTGCGCAGCACGAGTCTTGGCACAGCAAAACACTTCCTTTGGCATGCCCTTTGCAGCCTCACTCCAAACGGGGCTCTCCGCTTCATCCATCCCCTGACTCCATACTAGCACCAACGGGCTGCTAAAGCGTTTCGCAGAAAACACCAAGGAACCTGTTTCTCACTCCAAGCACAAAGCGTGCGCAGCACGAGTCTTGGCACAGCAAAACACTTCCTTTGGCATGCCCTTTGCAGCCTCACTCCAAACGGGGCTCTCCGCTTCATCCATCCCCTGACTCCATACTAGCACCAACGGGCTGCTAAAGCGTTTCGCAGAAAACACCAAGGAACCTGTTTCTCACTCCAAGCACAAAGCGTGCGCAGCACGAGTCTTGGCACAGCTAAAACACTTCCTTTGGCATGCCCTTTGCAGCCTCACTCCAAACGGGGCTCTCCGCTTCATCCATCCCCTGACTCCATACTAGCACCAACGGGCTGCTAAAGCGTTTCGCAGAAAACACCAAGGAACCTGTTTCTCACTCCAAGCACAAAGCGTGCGCAGCACGAGTCTTGGCACAGCAAAACACTTCCTTTGGCATGCCCTTTGCAGCCTCACTCCAAACGGGGCTCTCCGCTTCATCCATCCCCTGACTCCATACTAGCACCAACGGGCTGCTAAAGCGTTTCGCAGAAAACACCAAGGAACCTGTTTCTCACTCCAAGCACAAAGCGTGCGCAGCACGAGTCTTGGCACAGCAAAACACTTCCTTTGGCATGCCCTTTGCAGCCTCACTCCAAACGGGGCTCTCCGCTTCATCCATCCCCTGACTCCATACTAGCACCAACGGGCTGCTAAAGCGTTTCGCAGAAAACACCAAGGAACCTGTTTCTCACTCCAAGCACAAAGCGTGCGCAGCACGAGTCTTGGCACAGCAAAACACTTCCTTTGGCATGCCCTTTGCAGCCTCACTCCAAACGGGGCTCTCCGCTTCATCCATCCCCTGACTCCATACTAGCACCAACGGGCTGCTAAAGCGTTTCGCAGAAAACACCAAGGAACCTGTTTCTCACTCCAAGCACAAAGCGTGCGCAGCACGAGTCTTGGCACAGCAAAACACTTCCTTTGGCATGCCCTTTGCAGCCTCACTCCAAACGGGGCTCTCCGCTTCATCCATCCCCTGACTCCATACTAGCACCAACGGGCTGCTAAAGCGTTTCGCAGAAAACACCAAGGAACCTGTTTCTCACTCCAAGCACAAAGCGTGCGCAGCACGAGTCTTGGCACAGCAAAACACTTCCTTTGGCATGCCCTTTGCAGCCTCACTCCAAACGGGGCTCTCCGCTTCATCCATCCCCTGACTCCATACTAGCACCAACGGGCTGCTAAAGCGTTTCGCAGAAAACACCAAGGAACCTGTTTCTCACTCCAAGCACAAAGCGTGCGCAGCACGAGTCTTGGCACAGCAAAACACTTCCTTTGGCATGCCCTTTGCAGCCTCACTCCAAACGGGGCTCTCCGCTTCATCCATCCCCTGACTCCATACTAGCACCAACGGGCTGCTAAAGCGTTTCGCAGAAAACACCAAGGAACCTGTTTCTCACTCCAAGCACAAAGCGTGCGCAGCACGAGTCTTGGCACAGCAAAACACTTCCTTTGGCATGCCCTTTGCAGCCTCACTCCAAACGGGGCTCTCCGCTTCATCCATCCCCTGACTCCATACTAGCACCAACGGGCTGCTAAAGCGTTTCGCAGAAAACACCAAGGAACCTGTTTCTCACTCCAAGCACAAAGCGTGCGCAGCACGAGTCTTGGCACAGCAAAACACTTCCTTTGGCATGCCCTTTGCAGCCTCACTCCAAACGGGGCTCTCCGCTTCATCCATCCCCTGACTCCATACTAGCACCAACGGGCTGCTAAAGCGTTTCGCAGAAAACACCAAGGAACCTGTTTCTCACTCCAAGCACAAAGCGTGCGCAGCACGAGTCTTGGCACAGCAAAACACTTCCTTTGGCATGCCCTTTGCAGCCTCACTCCAAACGGGGCTCTCCGCTTCATCCATCCCCTGACTCCATACTAGCACCAACGGGCTGCTAAAGCGTTTCGCAGAAAACACCAAGGAACCTGTTTCTCACTCCAAGCACAAAGCGTGCGCAGCACGAGTCTTGGCACAGCAAAACACTTCCTTTGGCATGCCCTTTGCAGCCTCACTCCAAACGGGGCTCTCCGCTTCATCCATCCCCTGACTCCATACTAGCACCAACGGGCTGCTAAAGCGTTTCGCAGAAAACACCAAGGAACCTGTTTCTCACTCCAAGCACAAAGCGTGCGCAGCACGAGTCTTGGCACAGCAAAACACTTCCTTTGGCATGCCCTTTGCAGCCTCACTCCAAACGGGGCTCTCCGCTTCATCCATCCCCTGACTCCATACTAGCACCAACGGGCTGCTAAAGCGTTTCGCAGAAAACACCAAGGAACCTGTTTCTCACTCCAAGCACAAAGCGTGCGCAGCACGAGTCTTGGCACAGCAAAACACTTCCTTTGGCATGCCCTTTGCAGCCTCACTCCAAACGGGGCTCTCCGCTTCATCCATCCCCTGACTCCATACTAGCACCAACGGGCTGCTAAAGCGTTTCGCAGAAAACACCAAGGAACCTGTTTCTCACTCCAAGCACAAAGCGTGCGCAGCACGAGTCTTGGCACAGCAAAACACTTCCTTTGGCATGCCCTTTGCAGCCTCACTCCAAACGGGGCTCTCCGCTTCATCCATCCCCTGACTCCATACTAGCACCAACGGGCTGCTAAAGCGTTTCGCAGAAAACACCAAGGAACCTGTTTCTCACTCCAAGCACAAAGCGTGCGCAGCACGAGTCTTGGCACAGCAAAACACTTCCTTTGGCATGCCCTTTGCAGCCTCACTCCAAACGGGGCTCTCCGCTTCATCCATCCCCTGACTCCATACTAGCACCAACGGGCTGCTAAAGCGTTTCGCAGAAAACACCAAGGAACCTGTTTCTCACTCCAAGCACAAAGCGTGCGCAGCACGAGTCTTGGCACAGCAAAACACTTCCTTTGGCATGCCCTTTGCAGCCTCACTCCAAACGGGGCTCTCCGCTTCATCCATCCCCTGACTCCATACTAGCACCAACGGGCTGCTAAAGCGTTTCGCAGAAAACACCAAGGAACCTGTTTCTCACTCCAAGCACAAAGCGTGCGCAGCACGAGTCTTGGCACAGCAAAACACTTCCTTTGGCATGCCCTTTGCAGCCTCACTCCAAACGGGGCTCTCCGCTTCATCCATCCCCTGACTCCATACTAGCACCAACGGGCTGCTAAAGCGTTTCGCAGAAAACACCAAGGAACCTGTTTCTCACTCCAAGCACAAAGCGTGCGCAGCACGAGTCTTGGCACAGCAAAACACTTCCTTTGGCATGCCCTTTGCAGCCTCACTCCAAACGGGGCTCTCCGCTTCATCCATCCCCTGACTCCATACTAGCACCAACGGGCTGCTAAAGCGTTTCGCAGAAAACACCAAGGAACCTCTTTCTCACTCCAAGCACAAAGCGTGCGCAGCACGAGTCTTGGCACAGCAAAACACTTCCTTTGGCATGCCCTTTGCAGCCTCACTCCAAACGGGGCTCTCCGCTTCATCCATCCCCTGACTCCATACTAGCACCAACGGGCTGCTAAAGCGTTTCGCAGAAAACACCAAGGAACCTGTTTCTCACTCCAAGCACAAAGCGTGCGCAGCACGAGTCTTGGCACAGCAAAACACTTCCTTTGGCATGCCCTTTGCAGCCTCACTCCAAACGGGGCTCTCCGCTTCATCCATCCCCTGACTCCATACTAGCACCAACGGGCTGCTAAAGCGTTTCGCAGAAAACACCAAGGAACCTGTTTCTCACTCCAAGCACAAAGCGTGCGCAGCACGAGTCTTGGCACAGCAAAACACTTCCTTTGGCATGCCCTTTGCAGCCTCACTCCAAACGGGGCTCTCCGCTTCATCCATCCCCTGACTCCATACTAGCACCAACGGGCTGCTAAAGCGTTTCGCAGAAAACACCAAGGAACCTGTTTCTCACTCCAAGCACAAAGCGTGCGCAGCACGAGTCTTGGCACAGCAAAACACTTCCTTTGGCATGCCCTTTGCAGCCTCACTCCAAACGGGGCTCTCCGCTTCATCCATCCCCTGACTCCATACTAGCACCAACGGGCTGCTAAAGCGTTTCGCAGAAAACACCAAGGAACCTGTTTC
The DNA here is from genome assembly GCF_059628265.1 of Tinamus guttatus. Lineage (NCBI taxonomy): Eukaryota > Metazoa > Chordata > Aves > Tinamiformes > Tinamidae > Tinamus > Tinamus guttatus. The sequence goes on from NW_028289366.1 coordinate 22,905, forward strand.
TCACTCCAAGCACAAAGCGTGCGCAGCACGAGTCTTGGCACAGCAAAACACTTCCTTTGGCATGCCCTTTGCAGCCTCACTCCAAACGGGGCTCTCCGCTTCATCCATCCCCTGACTCCATACTAGCACCAACGGGCTGCTAAAGCGTTTCGCAGAAAACACCAAGGAACCTGTTTCTCACTCCAAGCACAAAGCGTGCGCAGCACGAGTCTTGGCACAGCAAAACACTTCCTTTGGCATGCCCTTTGCAGCCTCACTCCAAACGGGGCTCTCCGCTTCATCCATCCCCTGACTCCATACTAGCACCAACGGGCTGCTAAAGCGTTTCGCAGAAAACACCAAGGAACCTGTTTCTCACTCCAAGCACAAAGCGTGCGCAGCACGAGTCTTGGCACAGCAAAACACTTCCTTTGGCATGCCCTTTGCAGCCTCACTCCAAACGGGGCTCTCCGCTTCATCCATCCCCTGACTCCATACTAGCACCAACGGGCTGCTAAAGCGTTTCGCAGAAAACACCAAGGAACCTGTTTCTCACTCCAAGCACAAAGCGTGCGCAGCACGAGTCTTGGCACAGCAAAACACTTCCTTTGGCATGCCCTTTGCAGCCTCACTCCAAACGGGGCTCTCCGCTTCATCCATCCCCTGACTCCATACTAGCACCAACGGGCTGCTAAAGCGTTTCGCAGAAAACACCAAGGAACCTGTTTCTCACTCCAAGCACAAAGCGTGCGCAGCACGAGTCTTGGCACAGCAAAACACTTCCTTTGGCATGCCCTTTGCAGCCTCACTCCAAACGGGGCTCTCCGCTTCATCCATCCCCTGACTCCATACTAGCACCAACGGGCTGCTAAAGCGTTTCGCAGAAAACACCAAGGAACCTGTTTCTCACTCCAAGCACAAAGCGTGCGCAGCACGAGTCTTGGCACAGCAAAACACTTCCTTTGGCATGCCCTTTGCAGCCTCACTCCAAACGGGGCTCTCCGCTTCATCCATCCCCTGACTCCATACTAGCACCAATGGGCTGCTCAAGCGTTTCGCAGAAAACACCAAGGAACCTGTTTCTCACTCCAAGCACAAAGCGTGCGCAGCACGAGTCTTGGCACAGCAAAACACTTCCTTTGGCATGCCCTTTGCAGCCTCACTCCAAACGGGGCTCTCCGCTTCATCCATCCCCTGACTCCATACTAGCACCAACGGGCTGCTAAAGCGTTTTCGCAGAAAACACCAAGGAACCTGTTTCTCACTCCAAGCACAAAGCGTGCGCAGCACGAGTCTTGGCACAGCAAAACACTTCTCTTGGCATGCCCTTTGCAGCCTCACTCCAAACGGGGCTCTCCGCTTCATCCATCCCCTGACTCCATACTAGCACCAACGGGCTGCTAAAGCGTTTCGCAGAAAACACCAAGGAACCTGTTTCTCACTCCAAGCACAAAGCGTGCGCAGCACGAGTCTTGGCACAGCAAAACACTTCTCTTGGCATGCCCTTTGCAGCCTCACTCCAAACGGGGCTCTCCGCTTCATCCATCCCCTGACTCCATACTAGCACCAACGGGCTGCTAAAGCGTTTCGCAGAAAACACCAAGGAACCTGTTTCTCACTCCAAGCACAAAGCGTGCGCAGCACGAGTCTTGGCACAGCAAAACACTTCCTTTGGCATGCCCTTTGCAGCCTCACTCCAAACGGGGCTCTCCGCTTCATCCATCCCCTGACTCCATACTAGCACCAACGGGCTGCTAAAGCGTTTCGCAGAAAACACCAAGGAACCTGTTTCTCACTCCAAGCACAAAGCGTGCGCAGCACGAGTCTTGGCACAGCAAAACACTTCCTTTGGCATGCCCTTTGCAGCCTCACTCCAAACGGGGCTCTCCGCTTCATCCATCCCCTGACTCCATACTAGCACCAACGGGCTGCTAAAGCGTTTCGCAGAAAACACCAAGGAACCTGTTTCTCACTCCAAGCACAAAGCGTGCGCAGCACGAGTCTTGGCACAGCAAAACACTTCTCTTGGCATGCCCTTTGCAGCCTCACTCCAAACGGGGCTCTCCGCTTCATCCATCCCCTGACTCCATACTAGCACCAACGGGCTGCTAAAGCGTTTCGCAGAAAACACCAAGGAACCTGTTTCTCACTCCAAGCACAAAGCGTGCGCAGCACGAGTCTTGGCACAGCAAAACACTTCCTTTGGCATGCCCTTTGCAGCCTCACTCCAAACGGGGCTCTCCGCTTCATCCATCCCCTGACTCCATACTAGCACCAACGGGCTGCTAAAGCGTTTCGCAGAAAACACCAAGGAACCTGTTTCTCACTCCAAGCACAAAGCGTGCGCAGCACGAGTCTTGGCACAGCAAAACACTTCCTTTGGCATGCCCTTTGCAGCCTCACTCCAAACGGGGCTCTCCGCTTCATCCATCCCCTGACTCCATACTAGCACCAACGGGCTGCTAAAGCGTTTCGCAGAAAACACCAAGGAACCTGTTTCTCACTCCAAGCACAAAGCGTGCGCAGCACGAGTCTTGGCACAGCAAAACACTTCCTTTGGCATGCCCTTTGCAGCCTCACTCCAAACGGGGCTCTCCGCTTCATCCATCCCCTGACTCCATACTAGCACCAACGGGCTGCTAAAGCGTTTCGCAGAAAACACCAAGGAACCTGTTTCTCACTCCAAGCACAAAGCGTGCGCAGCACGAGTCTTGGCACAGCAAAACACTTCCTTTGGCATGCCCTTTGCAGCCTCACTCCAAACGGGGCTCTCCGCTTCATCCATCCCCTGACTCCATACTAGCACCAACGGGCTGCTAAAGCGTTTCGCAGAAAACACCAAGGAACCTGTTTCTCACTCCAAGCACAAAGCGTGCGCAGCACGAGTCTTGGCACAGCAAAACACTTCTCTTGGCATGCCCTTTGCAGCCTCACTCCAAACGGGGCTCTCCGCTTCATCCATCCCCTGACTCCATACTAGCACCAACGGGCTGCTAAAGCGTTTCGCAGAAAACACCAAGGAACCTGTTTCTCACTCCAAGCACAAAGCGTGCGCAGCACGAGTCTTGGCACAGCAAAACACTTCTCTTGGCATGCCCTTTGCAGCCTCACTCCAAACGGGGCTCTCCGCTTCATCCATCCCCTGACTCCATACTAGCACCAACGGGCTGCTAAAGCGTTTCGCAGAAAACACCAAGGAACCTGTTTCTCACTCCAAGCACAAAGCGTGCGCAGCACGAGTCTTGGCACAGCAAAACACTTCCTTTGGCATGCCCTTTGCAGCCTCACTCCAAACGGGGCTCTCCGCTTCATCCATCCCCTGACTCCATACTAGCACCAACGGGCTGCTAAAGCGTTTCGCAGAAAACACCAAGGAACCTGTTTCTCACTCCAAGCACAAAGCGTGCGCAGCACGAGTCTTGGCACAGCAAAACACTTCCTTTGGCATGCCCTTTGCAGCCTCACTCCAAACGGGGCTCTCCGCTTCATCCATCCCCTGACTCCATACTAGCACCAACGGGCTGCTAAAGCGTTTCGCAGAAAACACCAAGGAACCTGTTTCTCACTCCAAGCACAAAGCGTGCGCAGCACGAGTCTTGGCACAGCAAAACACTTCTCTTGGCATGCCCTTTGCAGCCTCACTCCAAACGGGGCTCTCCGCTTCATCCATCCCCTGACTCCATACTAGCACCAACGGGCTGCTAAAGCGTTTCGCAGAAAACACCAAGGAACCTGTTTCTCACTCCAAGCACAAAGCGTGCGCAGCACGAGTCTTGGCACAGCAAAACACTTCCTTTGGCATGCCCTTTGCAGCCTCACTCCAAACGGGGCTCTCCGCTTCATCCATCCCCTGACTCCATACTAGCACCAACGGGCTGCTAAAGCGTTTCGCAGAAAACACCAAGGAACCTGTTTCTCACTCCAAGCACAAAGCGTGCGCAGCACGAGTCTTGGCACAGCAAAACACTTCCTTTGGCATGCCCTTTGCAGCCTCACTCCAAACGGGGCTCTCCGCTTCATCCATCCCCTGACTCCATACTAGCACCAACGGGCTGCTAAAGCGTTTCGCAGAAAACACCAAGGAACCTGTTTCTCACTCCAAGCACAAAGCGTGCGCAGCACGAGTCTTGGCACAGCAAAACACTTCCTTTGGCATGCCCTTTGCAGCCTCACTCCAAACGGGGCTCTCCGCTTCATCCATCCCCTGACTCCATACTAGCACCAACGGGCTGCTAAAGCGTTTCGCAGAAAACACCAAGGAACCTGTTTCTCACTCCAAGCACAAAGCGTGCGCAGCACGAGTCTTGGCACAGCAAAACACTTCCTTTGGCATGCCCTTTGCAGCCTCACTCCAAACGGGGCTCTCCGCTTCATCCATCCCCTGACTCCATACTAGCACCAACGGGCTGCTAAAGCGTTTCGCAGAAAACACCAAGGAACCTGTTTCTCACTCCAAGCACAAAGCGTGCGCAGCACGAGTCTTGGCACAGCAAAACACTTCCTTTGGCATGCCCTTTGCAGCCTCACTCCAAACGGGGCTCTCCGCTTCATCCATCCCCTGACTCCATACTAGCACCAACGGGCTGCTAAAGCGTTTCGCAGAAAACACCAAGGAACCTGTTTCTCACTCCAAGCACAAAGCGTGCGCAGCACGAGTCTTGGCACAGCAAAACACTTCCTTTGGCATGCCCTTTGCAGCCTCACTCCAAACGGGGCTCTCCGCTTCATCCATCCCCTGACTCCATACTAGCACCAACGGGCTGCTAAAGCGTTTCGCAGAAAACACCAAGGAACCTGTTTCTCACTCCAAGCACAAAGCGTGCGCAGCACGAGTCTTGGCACAGCAAAACACTTCCTTTGGCATGCCCTTTGCAGCCTCACTCCAAACGGGGCTCTCCGCTTCATCCATCCCCTGACTCCATACTAGCACCAACGGGCTGCTAAAGCGTTTCGCAGAAAACACCAAGGAACCTGTTTCTCACTCCAAGCACAAAGCGTGCGCAGCACGAGTCTTGGCACAGCAAAACACTTCCTTTGGCATGCCCTTTGCAGCCTCACTCCAAACGGGGCTCTCCGCTTCATCCATCCCCTGACTCCATACTAGCACCAACGGGCTGCTAAAGCGTTTCGCAGAAAACACCAAGGAACCTGTTTCTCACTCCAAGCACAAAGCGTGCGCAGCACGAGTCTTGGCACAGCAAAACACTTCCTTTGGCATGCCCTTTGCAGCCTCACTCCAAACGGGGCTCTCCGCTTCATCCATCCCCTGACTCCATACTAGCACCAACGGGCTGCTAAAGCGTTTCGCAGAAAACACCAAGGAACCTGTTTCTCACTCCAAGCACAAAGCGTGCGCAGCACGAGTCTTGGCACAGCAAAACACTTCCTTTGGCATGCCCTTTGCAGCCTCACTCCAAACGGGGCTCTCCGCTTCATCCATCCCCTGACTCCATACTAGCACCAACGGGCTGCTAAAGCGTTTCGCAGAAAACACCAAGGAACCTGTTTCTCACTCCAAGCACAAAGCGTGCGCAGCACGAGTCTTGGCACAGCAAAACACTTCCTTTGGCATGCCCTTTGCAGCCTCACTCCAAACGGGGCTCTCCGCTTCATCCATCCCCTGACTCCATACTAGCACCAACGGGCTGCTAAAGCGTTTCGCAGAAAACACCAAGGAACCTGTTTCTCACTCCAAGCACAAAGCGTGCGCAGCACGAGTCTTGGCACAGCAAAACACTTCCTTTGGCATGCCCTTTGCAGCCTCACTCCAAACGGGGCTCTCCGCTTCATCCATCCCCTGACTCCATACTAGCACCAACGGGCTGCTAAAGCGTTTCGCAGAAAACACCAAGGAACCTGTTTCTCACTCCAAGCACAAAGCGTGCGCAGCACGAGTCTTGGCACAGCAAAACACTTCCTTTGGCATGCCCTTTGCAGCCTCACTCCAAACGGGGCTCTCCGCTTCATCCATCCCCTGACTCCATACTAGCACCAACGGGCTGCTAAAGCGTTTCGCAGAAAACACCAAGGAACCTGTTTCTCACTCCAAGCACAAAGCGTGCGCAGCACGAGTCTTGGCACAGCAAAACACTTCCTTTGGCATGCCCTTTGCAGCCTCACTCCAAACGGGGCTCTCCGCTTCATCCATCCCCTGACTCCATACTAGCACCAACGGGCTGCTAAAGCGTTTCGCAGAAAACACCAAGGAACCTGTTTCTCACTCCAAGCACAAAGCGTGCGCAGCACGAGTCTTGGCACAGCAAAACACTTCCTTTGGCATGCCCTTTGCAGCCTCACTCCAAACGGGGCTCTCCGCTTCATCCATCCCCTGACTCCATACTAGCACCAACGGGCTGCTAAAGCGTTTCGCAGAAAACACCAAGGAACCTGTTTCTCACTCCAAGCACAAAGCGTGCGCAGCACGAGTCTTGGCACAGCAAAACACTTCCTTTGGCATGCCCTTTGCAGCCTCACTCCAAACGGGGCTCTCCGCTTCATCCATCCCCTGACTCCATACTAGCACCAACGGGCTGCTAAAGCGTTTCGCAGAAAACACCAAGGAACCTGTTTCTCACTCCAAGCACAAAGCGTGCGCAGCACGAGTCTTGGCACAGCAAAACACTTCCTTTGGCATGCCCTTTGCAGCCTCACTCCAAACGGGGCTCTCCGCTTCATCCATCCCCTGACTCCATACTAGCACCAACGGGCTGCTAAAGCGTTTCGCAGAAAACACCAAGGAACCTGTTTCTCACTCCAAGCACAAAGCGTGCGCAGCACGAGTCTTGGCACAGCAAAACACTTCCTTTGGCATGCCCTTTGCAGCCTCACTCCAAACGGGGCTCTCCGCTTCATCCATCCCCTGACTCCATACTAGCACCAACGGGCTGCTAAAGCGTTTCGCAGAAAACACCAAGGAACCTGTTTCTCACTCCAAGCACAAAGCGTGCGCAGCACGAGTCTTGGCACAGCAAAACACTTCCTTTGGCATGCCCTTTGCAGCCTCACTCCAAACGGGGCTCTCCGCTTCATCCATCCCCTGACTCCATACTAGCACCAACGGGCTGCTAAAGCGTTTCGCAGAAAACACCAAGGAACCTGTTTCTCACTCCAAGCACAAAGCGTGCGCAGCACGAGTCTTGGCACAGCAAAACACTTCCTTTGGCATGCCCTTTGCAGCCTCACTCCAAACGGGGCTCTCCGCTTCATCCATCCCCTGACTCCATACTAGCACCAACGGGCTGCTAAAGCGTTTCGCAGAAAACACCAAGGAACCTGTTTCTCACTCCAAGCACAAAGCGTGCGCAGCACGAGTCTTGGCACAGCAAAACACTTCCTTTGGCATGCCCTTTGCAGCCTCACTCCAAACGGGGCTCTCCGCTTCATCCATCCCCTGACTCCATACTAGCACCAACGGGCTGCTAAAGCGTTTCGCAGAAAACACCAAGGAACCTGTTTCTCACTCCAAGCACAAAGCGTGCGCAGCACGAGTCTTGGCACAGCAAAACACTTCCTTTGGCATGCCCTTTGCAGCCTCACTCCAAACGGGGCTCTCCGCTTCATCCATCCCCTGACTCCATACTAGCACCAACGGGCTGCTAAAGCGTTTCGCAGAAAACACCAAGGAACCTGTTTCTCACTCCAAGCACAAAGCGTGCGCAGCACGAGTCTTGGCACAGCAAAACACTTCCTTTGGCATGCCCTTTGCAGCCTCACTCCAAACGGGGCTCTCCGCTTCATCCATCCCCTGACTCCATACTAGCACCAACGGGCTGCTAAAGCGTTTCGCAGAAAACACCAAGGAACCTGTTTCTCACTCCAAGCACAAAGCGTGCGCAGCACGAGTCTTGGCACAGCAAAACACTTCCTTTGGCATGCCCTTTGCAGCCTCACTCCAAACGGGGCTCTCCGCTTCATCCATCCCCTGACTCCATACTAGCACCAACGGGCTGCTAAAGCGTTTCGCAGAAAACACCAAGGAACCTGTTTCTCACTCCAAGCACAAAGCGTGCGCAGCACGAGTCTTGGCACAGCAAAACACTTCCTTTGGCATGCCCTTTGCAGCCTCACTCCAAACGGGGCTCTCCGCTTCATCCATCCCCTGACTCCATACTAGCACCAACGGGCTGCTAAAGCGTTTCGCAGAAAACACCAAGGAACCTGTTTCTCACTCCAAGCACAAAGCGTGCGCAGCACGAGTCTTGGCACAGCAAAACACTTCCTTTGGCATGCCCTTTGCAGCCTCACTCCAAACGGGGCTCTCCGCTTCATCCATCCCCTGACTCCATACTAGCACCAACGGGCTGCTAAAGCGTTTCGCAGAAAACACCAAGGAACCTGTTTCTCACTCCAAGCACAAAGCGTGCGCAGCACGAGTCTTGGCACAGCAAAACACTTCCTTTGGCATGCCCTTTGCAGCCTCACTCCAAACGGGGCTCTCCGCTTCATCCATCCCCTGACTCCATACTAGCACCAACGGGCTGCTAAAGCGTTTCGCAGAAAACACCAAGGAACCTGTTTCTCACTCCAAGCACAAAGCGTGCGCAGCACGAGTCTTGGCACAGCAAAACACTTCCTTTGGCATGCCCTTTGCAGCCTCACTCCAAACGGGGCTCTCCGCTTCATCCATCCCCTGACTCCATACTAGCACCAACGGGCTGCTAAAGCGTTTCGCAGAAAACACCAAGGAACCTGTTTCTCACTCCAAGCACAAAGCGTGCGCAGCACGAGTCTTGGCACAGCAAAACACTTCCTTTGGCATGCCCTTTGCAGCCTCACTCCAAACGGGGCTCTCCGCTTCATCCATCCCCTGACTCCATACTAGCACCAACGGGCTGCTAAAGCGTTTCGCAGAAAACACCAAGGAACCTGTTTCTCACTCCAAGCACAAAGCGTGCGCAGCACGAGTCTTGGCACAGCAAAACACTTCCTTTGGCATGCCCTTTGCAGCCTCACTCCAAACGGGGCTCTCCGCTTCATCCATCCCCTGACTCCATACTAGCACCAACGGGCTGCTAAAGCGTTTCGCAGAAAACACCAAGGAACCTGTTTCTCACTCCAAGCACAAAGCGTGCGCAGCACGAGTCTTGGCACAGCAAAACACTTCCTTTGGCATGCCCTTTGCAGCCTCACTCCAAACGGGGCTCTCCGCTTCATCCATCCCCTGACTCCATACTAGCACCAACGGGCTGCTAAAGCGTTTCGCAGAAAACACCAAGGAACCTGTTTCTCACTCCAAGCACAAAGCGTGCGCAGCACGAGTCTTGGCACAGCAAAACACTTCCTTTGGCATGCCCTTTGCAGCCTCACTCCAAACGGGGCTCTCCGCTTCATCCATCCCCTGACTCCATACTAGCACCAACGGGCTGCTAAAGCGTTTCGCAGAAAACACCAAGGAACCTGTTTCTCACTCCAAGCACAAAGCGTGCGCAGCACGAGTCTTGGCACAGCAAAACACTTCCTTTGGCATGCCCTTTGCAGCCTCACTCCAAACGGGGCTCTCCGCTTCATCCATCCCCTGACTCCATACTAGCACCAACGGGCTGCTAAAGCGTTTCGCAGAAAACACCAAGGAACCTGTTTCTCACTCCAAGCACAAAGCGTGCGCAGCACGAGTCTTGGCACAGCAAAACACTTCCTTTGGCATGCCCTTTGCAGCCTCACTCCAAACGGGGCTCTCCGCTTCATCCATCCCCTGACTCCATACTAGCACCAACGGGCTGCTAAAGCGTTTCGCAGAAAACACCAAGGAACCTGTTTCTCACTCCAAGCACAAAGCGTGCGCAGCACGAGTCTTGGCACAGCAAAACACTTCCTTTGGCATGCCCTTTGCAGCCTCACTCCAAACGGGGCTCTCCGCTTCATCCATCCCCTGACTCCATACTAGCACCAACGGGCTGCTAAAGCGTTTCGCAGAAAACACCAAGGAACCTGTTTCTCACTCCAAGCACAAAGCGTGCGCAGCACGAGTCTTGGCACAGCAAAACACTTCCTTTGGCATGCCCTTTGCAGCCTCACTCCAAACGGGGCTCTCCGCTTCATCCATCCCCTGACTCCATACTAGCACCAACGGGCTGCTAAAGCGTTTCGCAGAAAACACCAAGGAACCTGTTTCTCACTCCAAGCACAAAGCGTGCGCAGCACGAGTCTTGGCACAGCAAAACACTTCCTTTGGCATGCCCTTTGCAGCCTCACTCCAAACGGGGCTCTCCGCTTCATCCATCCCCTGACTCCATACTAGCACCAACGGGCTGCTAAAGCGTTTCGCAGAAAACACCAAGGAACCTGTTTCTCACTCCAAGCACAAAGCGTGCGCAGCACGAGTCTTGGCACAGCAAAACACTTCCTTTGGCATGCCCTTTGCAGCCTCACTCCAAACGGGGCTCTCCGCTTCATCCATCCCCTGACTCCATACTAGCACCAACGGGCTGCTAAAGCGTTTCGCAGAAAACACCAAGGAACCTGTTTCTCACTCCAAGCACAAAGCGTGCGCAGCACGAGTCTTGGCACAGCAAAACACTTCCTTTGGCATGCCCTTTGCAGCCTCACTCCAAACGGGGCTCTCCGCTTCATCCATCCCCTGACTCCATACTAGCACCAACGGGCTGCTAAAGCGTTTCGCAGAAAACACCAAGGAACCTGTTTCTCACTCCAAGCACAAAGCGTGCGCAGCACGAGTCTTGGCACAGCAAAACACTTCCTTTGGCATGCCCTTTGCAGCCTCACTCCAAACGGGGCTCTCCGCTTCATCCATCCCCTGACTCCATACTAGCACCAACGGGCTGCTAAAGCGTTTCGCAGAAAACACCAAGGAACCTGTTTCTCACTCCAAGCACAAAGCGTGCGCAGCACGAGTCTTGGCACAGCAAAACACTTCCTTTGGCATGCCCTTTGCAGCCGCACTCCAAACGGGGCTCTCCGCTTCATCCATCCCCTGACTCCATACTAGCACCAACGGGCTGCTAAAGCGTTTCGCAGAAAACACCAAGGAACCTGTTTCTCACTCCAAGCACAAAGCGTGCGCAGCACGAGTCTTGGCACAGCAAAACACTTCCTTTGGCATGCCCTTTGCAGCCTCACTCCAAACGGGGCTCTCCGCTTCATCCATCCCCTGACTCCATACTAGCACCAACGGGCTGCTAAAGCGTTTCGCAGAAAACACCAAGGAACCTGTTTCTCACTCCAAGCACAAAGCGTGCGCAGCACGAGTCTTGGCACAGCAAAACACTTCCTTTGGCATGCCCTTTGCAGCCTCACTCCAAACGGGGCTCTCCGCTTCATCCATCCCCTGACTCCATACTAGCACCAACGGGCTGCTAAAGCGTTTCGCAGAAAACACCAAGGAACCTGTTTCTCACTCCAAGCACAAAGCGTGCGCAGCACGAGTCTTGGCACAGCAAAACACTTCCTTTGGCATGCCCTTTGCAGCCTCACTCCAAACGGGGCTCTCCGCTTCATCCATCCCCTGACTCCATACTAGCACCAACGGGCTGCTAAAGCGTTTCGCAGAAAACACCAAGGAACCTGTTTCTCACTCCAAGCACAAAGCGTGCGCAGCACGAGTCTTGGCACAGCAAAACACTTCCTTTGGCATGCCCTTTGCAGCCTCACTCCAAACGGGGCTCTCCGCTTCATCCATCCCCTGACTCCATACTAGCACCAACGGGCTGCTAAAGCGTTTCGCAGAAAACACCAAGGAACCTGTTTCTCACTCCAAGCACAAAGCGTGCGCAGCACGAGTCTTGGCACAGCAAAACACTTCCTTTGGCATGCCCTTTGCAGCCTCACTCCAAACGGGGCTCTCCGCTTCATCCATCCCCTGACTCCATACTAGCACCAACGGGCTGCTAAAGCGTTTCGCAGAAAACACCAAGGAACCTGTTTCTCACTCCAAGCACAAAGCGTGCGCAGCACGAGTCTTGGCACAGCAAAACACTTCCTTTGGCATGCCCTTTGCAGCCTCACTCCAAACGGGGCTCTCCGCTTCATCCATCCCCTGACTCCATACTAGCACCAACGGGCTGCTAAAGCGTTTCGCAGAAAACACCAAGGAACCTGTTTCTCACTCCAAGCACAAAGCGTGCGCAGCACGAGTCTTGGCACAGCAAAACACTTCCTTTGGCATGCCCTTTGCAGCCTCACTCCAAACGGGGCTCTCCGCTTCATCCATCCCCTGACTCCATACTAGCACCAACGGGCTGCTAAAGCGTTTCGCAGAAAACACCAAGGAACCTGTTTCTCACTCCAAGCACAAAGCGTGCGCAGCACGAGTCTTGGCACAGCAAAACACTTCCTTTGGCATGCCCTTTGCAGCCTCACTCCAAACGGGGCTCTCCGCTTCATCCATCCCCTGACTCCATACTAGCACCAACGGGCTGCTAAAGCGTTTCGCAGAAAACACCAAGGAACCTGTTTCTCACTCCAAGCACAAAGCGTGCGCAGCACGAGTCTTGGCACAGCAAAACACTTCCTTTGGCATGCCCTTTGCAGCCTCACTCCAAACGGGGCTCTCCGCTTCATCCATCCCCTGACTCCATACTAGCACCAACGGGCTGCTAAAGCGTTTCGCAGAAAACACCAAGGAACCTGTTTCTCACTCCAAGCACAAAGCGTGCGCAGCACGAGTCTTGGCACAGCAAAACACTTCCTTTGGCATGCCCTTTGCAGCCTCACTCCAAACGGGGCTCTCCGCTTCATCCATCCCCTGACTCCATACTAGCACCAACGGGCTGCTAAAGCGTTTCGCAGAAAACACCAAGGAACCTGTTTCTCACTCCAAGCACAAAGCGTGCGCAGCACGAGTCTTGGCACAGCAAAACACTTCCTTTGGCATGCCCTTTGCAGCCTCACTCCAAACGGGGCTCTCCGCTTCATCCATCCCCTGACTCCATACTAGCACCAACGGGCTGCTAAAGCGTTTCGCAGAAAACACCAAGGAACCTGTTTCTCACTCCAAGCACAAAGCGTGCGCAGCACGAGTCTTGGCACAGCAAAACACTTCCTTTGGCATGCCCTTTGCAGCCTCACTCCAAACGGGGCTCTCCGCTTCATCCATCCCCTGACTCCATACTAGCACCAACGGGCTGCTAAAGCGTTTCGCAGAAAACACCAAGGAACCTGTTTCTCACTCCAAGCACAAAGCGTGCGCAGCACGAGTCTTGGCACAGCAAAACACTTCCTTTGGCATGCCCTTTGCAGCCTCACTCCAAACGGGGCTCTCCGCTTCATCCATCCCCTGACTCCATACTAGCACCAACGGGCTGCTAAAGCGTTTCGCAGAAAACACCAAGGAACCTGTTTCTCACTCCAAGCACAAAGCGTGCGCAGCACGAGTCTTGGCACAGCAAAACACTTCCTTTGGCATGCCCTTTGCAGCCTCACTCCAAACGGGGCTCTCCGCTTCATCCATCCCCTGACTCCATACTAGCACCAACGGGCTGCTAAAGCGTTTCGCAGAAAACACCAAGGAACCTGTTTCTCACTCCAAGCACAAAGCGTGCGCAGCACGAGTCTTGGCACAGCAAAACACTTCTCTTGGCATGCCCTTTGCAGCCTCACTCCAAACGGGGCTCTCCGCTTCATCCATCCCCTGACTCCATACTAGCACCAACGGGCTGCTAAAGCGTTTCGCAGAAAACACCAAGGAACCTGTTTCTCACTCCAAGCACAAAGCGTGCGCAGCACGAGTCTTGGCACAGCAAAACACTTCCTTTGGCATGCCCTTTGCAGCCTCACTCCAAACGGGGCTCTCCGCTTCATCCATCCCCTGACTCCATACTAGCACCAACGGGCTGCTAAAGCGTTTCGCAGAAAACACCAAGGAACCTGTTTCTCACTCCAAGCACAAAGCGTGCGCAGCACGAGTCTTGGCACAGCAAAACACTTCCTTTGGCATGCCCTTTGCAGCCTCACTCCAAACGGGGCTCTCCGCTTCATCCATCCCCTGACTCCATACTAGCACCAACGGGCTGCTAAAGCGTTTCGCAGAAAACACCAAGGAACCTGTTTCTCACTCCAAGCACAAAGCGTGCGCAGCACGAGTCTTGGCACAGCAAAACACTTCCTTTGGCATGCCCTTTGCAGCCTCACTCCAAACGGGGCTCTCCGCTTCATCCATCCCCTGACTCCATACTAGCACCAACGGGCTGCTAAAGCGTTTCGCAGAAAACACCAAGGAACCTGTTTCTCACTCCAAGCACAAAGCGTGCGCAGCACGAGTCTTGGCACAGCAAAACACTTCCTTTGGCATGCCCTTTGCAGCCTCACTCCAAACGGGGCTCTCCGCTTCATCCATCCCCTGACTCCATACTAGCACCAACGGGCTGCTAAAGCGTTTCGCAGAAAACACCAAGGACCTGTTTCTCACTCCAAGCACAAAGCGTGCGCAGCACGAGTCTTGGCACAGCAAAACACTTCCTTTGGCATGCCCTTTGCAGCCTCACTCCAAACGGGGCTCTCCGCTTCATCCATCCCCTGACTCCATACTAGCACCAACGGGCTGCTAAAGCGTTTCGCAGAAAACACCAAGGAACCTGTTTCTCACTCCAAGCACAAAGCGTGCGCAGCACGAATCTTGGCACAGCAGAACACTTCCTTTGGCATGCCCTTTGCAGCCTCACTCCAAACGGGGCTCTCCGCTTCATCCATCCCCTGACTCCATACTAGCACCAACGGGCTGCTAAAGCGTTTCGCAGAAAACACCAAGGAACCTGTTTCTCACTCCAAGCACAAAGCGTGCGCAGCACGAGTCTTGGCACAGCAGAACACTTCCTTTGGCATGCCCTTTGCAGCCTCACTCCAAATGGGGCTCTCCGCTTCATCCATCCCCTGACTCCATACTAGCACCAACGGCCTGCTAAAGCGTTTCGCAGAAAACACCAAGGAACCTGTTTCTCACTCCAAGCACAAAGCGTGCGCAGCACGAGTCTTGGCACAGCAAAACACTTCCTTTGGCATGCCCTTTGCAGCCTCACTCCAAACGGGGCTCTCCGCTTCATCCATCCCCTGACTCCAATACTAGCACCAACGGGCTGCTAAAGCGTTTTGCAGAAAACACCAAGGAACCTGTTTCTCACTCCAAGCACAAAGCATGCGCAGCACGAGTCTTGGCACAGCAGAACACTTCTCTTGGCATGCCCTTTGCAGCCTCACTCCAAACGGGGCTCTCCGCTTCATCCATCCCCTGACTCCATACTAGCACCAACGGGCTGCTAAAGCGTTTCGCAGAAAACACCAAGGAACCTGTTTCTCACTCCAAGCACAAAGCGTGCGCAGCACGAGTCTTGGCACAGCAAAACACTTCCTTTGGCATGCCCTTTGCAGCCTCACTCCAAACGGGGCTCTCCGCTTCATCCATCCCCTGACCCCATACTAGCACCAACGGGCTGCTAAAGCGTTTCGCAGAAAACACCAAGGAACCTGTTTCTCACTCCAAGCACAAAGCGTGCGCAGCACGAGTCTTGGCACAGCAAAACACTTCCTTTGGCATGCCCTTTGCAGCCTCACTCCAAACGGGGCTCTCCGCTTCATCCATCCCCTGACTCCATACTAGCACCAACGGGCTGCTAAAGCGTTTCGCAGAAAACACCAAGGAACCTGTTTCTCACTCCAAGCACAAAGCGTGCGCAGCACGAGTCTTGGCACAGCAAAACACTTCCTTTGGCATGCCCTTTGCAGCCTCACTCCAAACCGGGCTCTCCGCTTCATCCATCCCCTGACTCCATACTAGCACCAACGGGCTGCTAAAGAGTTTCGCAGAAAACACCAAGGAACCTGTTTCTCACTCCAAGCACAAAGCGTGCGCAGCACGAGTCTTGGCACAGCAAAACACTTCCTTTGGCATGCCCTTTGCAGCCTCACTCCAAACGGGGCTCTCCGCTTCATCCATCCCCTGACTCCATACTAGCACCAACGGGCTGCTAAAGCGTTTCGCAGAAAACACCAAGGAACCTGTTTCTCACTCCAAGCACAAAGCGTGCGCAGCACGAGTCTTGGCACAGCAAAACACTTCCTTTGGCATGCCCTTTGCAGCCTCACTCCAAACGGGGCTCTCCGCTTCATCCATCCCCTGACTCCATACTAGCACCAACGGGCTGCTAAAGCGTTTCGCAGAAAACACCAAGGAACCTGTTTCTCACTCCAAGCACAAAGCGTGCGCAGCACGAGTCTTGGCACAGCAAAACACTTCCTTTGGCATGCCCTTTGCAGCCTCACTCCAAACGGGGCTCTCCGCTTCATCCATCCCCTGACTCCATACTAGCACCAACGGGCTGCTAAAGCGTTTCGCAGAAAACACCAAGGAACCTGTTTCTCACTCCAAGCACAAAGCGTGCGCAGCACGAGTCTTGGCACAGCAAAACACTTCCTTTGGCATGCCCTTTGCAGCCTCACTCCAAACGGGGCTCTCCGCTTCATCCATCCCCTGACTCCATACTAGCACCAACGGGCTGCTAAAGCGTTTCGCAGAAAACACCAAGGAACCTGTTTCTCACTCCAAGCACAAAGCGTGCGCAGCACGAGTCTTGGCACAGCAAAACACTTCCTTTGGCATGCCCTTTGCAGCCTCACTCCAAACGGGGCTCTCCGCTTCATCCATCCCCTGACTCCATACTAGCACCAACGGGCTGCTAAAGCGTTTCGCAGAAAACACCAAGGAACCTGTTTCTCACTCCAAGCACAAAGCGTGCGCAGCACGAGTCTTGGCACAGCAAAACACTTCCTTTGGCATGCCCTTTGCAGCCTCACTCCAAACGGGGCTCTCCGCTTCATCCATCCCCTGACTCCATACTAGCACCAACGGGCTGCTAAAGCGTTTCGCAGAAAACACCAAGGAACCTGTTTCTCACTCCAAGCACAAAGCGTGCGCAGCACGAGTCTTGGCACAGCAAAACACTTCCTTTGGCATGCCCTTTGCAGCCTCACTCCAAACGGGGCTCTCCGCTTCATCCATCCCCTGACTCCATACTAGCACCAACGGGCTGCTAAAGCGTTTCGCAGAAAACACCAAGGAACCTGTTTCTCACTCCAAGCACAAAGCGTGCGCAGCACGAGTCTTGGCACAGCAAAACACTTCCTTTGGCATGCCCTTTGCAGCCTCACTCCAAACGGGGCTCTCCGCTTCATCCATCCCCTGACTCCATACTAGCACCAACGGGCTGCTAAAGCGTTTCGCAGAAAACACCAAGGAACCTGTTTCTCACTCCAAGCACAAAGCGTGCGCAGCACGAGTCTTGGCACAGCAAAACACTTCCTTTGGCATGCCCTTTGCAGCCTCACTCCAAACGGGGCTCTCCGCTTCATCCATCCCCTGACTCCATACTAGCACCAACGGGCTGCTAAAGCGTTTCGCAGAAAACACCAAGGAACCTGTTTCTCACTCCAAGCACAAAGCGTGCGCAGCACGAGTCTTGGCACAGCAAAACACTTCCTTTGGCATGCCCTTTGCAGCCTCACTCCAAACGGGGCTCTCCGCTTCATCCATCCCCTGACTCCATACTAGCACCAACGGGCTGCTAAAGCGTTTCGCAGAAAACACCAAGGAACCTGTTTCTCACTCCAAGCACAAAGCGTGCGCAGCACGAGTCTTGGCACAGCAAAACACTTCCTTTGGCATGCCCTTTGCAGCCTCACTCCAAACGGGGCTCTCCGCTTCATCCATCCCCTGACCCCATACTAGCACCAACGGGCTGCTAAAGCGTTTCGCAGAAAACACCAAGGAACCTGTTTCTCACTCCAAGCACAAAGCGTGCGCAGCACGAGTCTTGGCACAGCAAAACACTTCCTTTGGCATGCCCTTTGCAGCCTCACTCCAAACGGGGCTCTCCGCTTCATCCATCCCCTGACTCCATACTAGCACCAACGGGCTGCTAAAGCGTTTCGCAGAAAACACCAAGGAACCTGTTTCTCACTCCAAGCACAAAGCGTGCGCAGCACGAGTCTTGGCACAGCAAAACACTTCCTTTGGCATGCCCTTTGCAGCCTCACTCCAAACGGGGCTCTCCGCTTCATCCATCCCCTGACTCCATACTAGCACCAACGGGCTGCTAAAGCGTTTCGCAGAAAACACCAAGGAACCTGTTTCTCACTCCAAGCACAAAGCGTGCGCAGCACGAGTCTTGGCACAGCAAAACACTTCCTTTGGCATGCCCTTTGCAGCCTCACTCCAAACGGGGCTCTCCGCTTCATCCATCCCCTGACTCCATACTAGCACCAACGGGCTGCTAAAGCGTTTCGCAGAAAACACCAAGGAACCTGTTTCTCACTCCAAGCACAAAGCGTGCGCAGCACGAGTCTTGGCACAGCAAAACACTTCCTTTGGCATGCCCTTTGCAGCCTCACTCCAAACGGGGCTCTCCGCTTCATCCATCCCCTGACTCCATACTAGCACCAACGGGCTGCTAAAGCGTTTCGCAGAAAACACCAAGGAACCTGTTTCTCACTCCAAGCACAAAGCGTGCGCAGCACGAGTCTTGGCACAGCAAAACACTTCCTTTGGCATGCCCTTTGCAGCCTCACTCCAAACGGGGCTCTCCGCTTCATCCATCCCCTGACTCCATACTAGCACCAACGGGCTGCTAAAGCGTTTCGCAGAAAACACCAAGGAACCTGTTTCTCACTCCAAGCACAAAGCGTGCGCAGCACGAGTCTTGGCACAGCAAAACACTTCCTTTGGCATGCCCTTTGCAGCCTCACTCCAAACGGGGCTCTCCGCTTCATCCATCCCCTGACTCCATACTAGCACCAACGGGCTGCTAAAGCGTTTCGCAGAAAACACCAAGGAACCTGTTTCTCACTCCAAGCACAAAGCGTGCGCAGCACGAGTCTTGGCACAGCAAAACACTTCCTTTGGCATGCCCTTTGCAGCCTCACTCCAAACGGGGCTCTCCGCTTCATCCATCCCCTGACTCCATACTAGCACCAACGGGCTGCTAAAGCGTTTCGCAGAAAACACCAAGGAACCTGTTTCTCACTCCAAGCACAAAGCGTGCGCAGCACGAGTCTTGGCACAGCAAAACACTTCCTTTGGCATGCCCTTTGCAGCCTCACTCCAAACGGGGCTCTCCGCTTCATCCATCCCCTGACTCCATACTAGCACCAACGGGCTGCTAAAGCGTTTCGCAGAAAACACCAAGGAACCTGTTTCTCACTCCAAGCACAAAGCGTGCGCAGCACGAGTCTTGGCACAGCAAAACACTTCCTTTGGCATGCCCTTTGCAGCCTCACTCCAAACGGGGCTCTCCGCTTCATCCATCCCCTGACTCCATACTAGCACCAACGGGCTGCTAAAGCGTTTCGCAGAAAACACCAAGGAACCTGTTTCTCACTCCAAGCACAAAGCGTGCGCAGCACGAGTCTTGGCACAGCAAAACACTTCCTTTGGCATGCCCTTTGCAGCCTCACTCCAAACGGGGCTCTCCGCTTCATCCATCCCCTGACTCCATACTAGCACCAACGGGCTGCTAAAGCGTTTCGCAGAAAACACCAAGGAACCTGTTTCTCACTCCAAGCACAAAGCGTGCGCAGCACGAGTCTTGGCACAGCAAAACACTTCCTTTGGCATGCCCTTTGCAGCCTCACTCCAAACGGGGCTCTCCGCTTCATCCATCCCCTGACTCCATACTAGCACCAACGGGCTGCTAAAGCGTTTCGCAGAAAACACCAAGGAACCTGTTTCTCACTCCAAGCACAAAGCGTGCGCAGCACGAGTCTTGGCACAGCAAAACACTTCCTTTGGCATGCCCTTTGCAGCCTCACTCCAAACGGGGCTCTCCGCTTCATCCATCCCCTGACTCCATACTAGCACCAACGGGCTGCTAAAGCGTTTCGCAGAAAACACCAAGGAACCTGTTTCTCACTCCAAGCACAAAGCGTGCGCAGCACGAGTCTTGGCACAGCAAAACACTTCCTTTGGCATGCCCTTTGCAGCCTCACTCCAAACGGGGCTCTCCGCTTCATCCATCCCCTGACTCCATACTAGCACCAACGGGCTGCTAAAGCGTTTCGCAGAAAACACCAAGGAACCTGTTTCTCACTCCAAGCACAAAGCGTGCGCAGCACGAGTCTTGGCACAGCAAAACACTTCCTTTGGCATGCCCTTTGCAGCCTCACTCCAAACGGGGCTCTCCGCTTCATCCATCCCCTGACTCCATACTAGCACCAACGGGCTGCTAAAGCGTTTCGCAGAAAACACCAAGGAACCTGTTTCTCACTCCAAGCACAAAGCGTGCGCAGCACGAGTCTTGGCACAGCAAAACACTTCCTTTGGCATGCCCTTTGCAGCCTCACTCCAAACGGGGCTCTCCGCTTCATCCATCCCCTGACTCCATACTAGCACCAACGGGCTGCTAAAGCGTTTCGCAGAAAACACCAAGGAACCTGTTTCTCACTCCAAGCACAAAGCGTGCGCAGCACGAGTCTTGGCACAGCAAAACACTTCCTTTGGCATGCCCTTTGCAGCCTCACTCCAAACGGGGCTCTCCGCTTCATCCATCCCCTGACTCCATACTAGCACCAACGGGCTGCTAAAGCGTTTCGCAGAAAACACCAAGGAACCTGTTTCTCACTCCAAGCACAAAGCGTGCGCAGCACGAGTCTTGGCACAGCAAAACACTTCCTTTGGCATGCCCTTTGCAGCCTCACTCCAAACGGGGCTCTCCGCTTCATCCATCCCCTGACTCCATACTAGCACCAACGGGCTGCTAAAGCGTTTCGCAGAAAACACCAAGGAACCTGTTTCTCACTCCAAGCACAAAGCGTGCGCAGCACGAGTCTTGGCACAGCAAAACACTTCCTTTGGCATGCCCTTTGCAGCCTCACTCCAAACGGGGCTCTCCGCTTCATCCATCCCCTGACTCCATACTAGCACCAACGGGCTGCTAAAGCGTTTCGCAGAAAACACCAAGGAACCTGTTTCTCACTCCAAGCACAAAGCGTGCGCAGCACGAGTCTTGGCACAGCAAAACACTTCCTTTGGCATGCCCTTTGCAGCCTCACTCCAAACGGGGCTCTCCGCTTCATCCATCCCCTGACTCCATACTAGCACCAACGGGCTGCTAAAGCGTTTCGCAGAAAACACCAAGGAACCTGTTTCTCACTCCAAGCACAAAGCGTGCGCAGCACGAGTCTTGGCACAGCAAAACACTTCCTTTGGCATGCCCTTTGCAGCCTCACTCCAAACGGGGCTCTCCGCTTCATCCATCCCCTGACTCCATACTAGCACCAACGGGCTGCTAAAGCGTTTCGCAGAAAACACCAAGGAACCTGTTTCTCACTCCAAGCACAAAGCGTGCGCAGCACGAGTCTTGGCACAGCAAAACACTTCCTTTGGCATGCCCTTTGCAGCCTCACTCCAAACGGGGCTCTCCGCTTCATCCATCCCCTGACTCCATACTAGCACCAACGGGCTGCTAAAGCGTTTCGCAGAAAACACCAAGGAACCTGTTTCTCACTCCAAGCACAAAGCGTGCGCAGCACGAGTCTTGGCACAGCAAAACACTTCCTTTGGCATGCCCTTTGCAGCCTCACTCCAAACGGGGCTCTCCGCTTCATCCATCCCCTGACTCCATACTAGCACCAACGGGCTGCTAAAGCGTTTCGCAGAAAACACCAAGGAACCTGTTTCTCACTCCAAGCACAAAGCGTGCGCAGCACGAGTCTTGGCACAGCAAAACACTTCCTTTGGCATGCCCTTTGCAGCCTCACTCCAAACGGGGCTCTCCGCTTCATCCATCCCCTGACTCCATACTAGCACCAACGGGCTGCTAAAGCGTTTCGCAGAAAACACCAAGGAACCTGTTTCTCACTCCAAGCACAAAGCGTGCGCAGCACGAGTCTTGGCACAGCAAAACACTTCCTTTGGCATGCCCTTTGCAGCCTCACTCCAAACGGGGCTCTCCGCTTCATCCATCCCCTGACTCCATACTAGCACCAACGGGCTGCTAAAGCGTTTCGCAGAAAACACCAAGGAACCTGTTTCTCACTCCAAGCACAAAGCGTGCGCAGCACGAGTCTTGGCACAGCAAAACACTTCCTTTGGCATGCCCTTTGCAGCCTCACTCCAAACGGGGCTCTCCGCTTCATCCATCCCCTGACTCCATACTAGCACCAACGGGCTGCTAAAGCGTTTCGCAGAAAACACCAAGGAACCTGTTTCTCACTCCAAGCACAAAGCGTGCGCAGCACGAGTCTTGGCACAGCAAAACACTTCCTTTGGCATGCCCTTTGCAGCCTCACTCCAAACGGGGCTCTCCGCTTCATCCATCCCCTGACTCCATACTAGCACCAACGGGCTGCTAAAGCGTTTCGCAGAAAACACCAAGGAACCTGTTTCTCACTCCAAGCACAAAGCGTGCGCAGCACGAGTCTTGGCACAGCAAAACACTTCCTTTGGCATGCCCTTTGCAGCCTCACTCCAAACGGGGCTCTCCGCTTCATCCATCCCCTGACTCCATACTAGCACCAACGGGCTGCTAAAGCGTTTCGCAGAAAACACCAAGGAACCTGTTTCTCACTCCAAGCACAAAGCGTGCGCAGCACGAGTCTTGGCACAGCAAAACACTTCCTTTGGCATGCCCTTTGCAGCCTCACTCCAAACGGGGCTCTCCGCTTCATCCATCCCCTGACTCCATACTAGCACCAACGGGCTGCTAAAGCGTTTCGCAGAAAACACCAAGGAACCTGTTTCTCACTCCAAGCACAAAGCGTGCGCAGCACGAGTCTTGGCACAGCAAAACACTTCCTTTGGCATGCCCTTTGCAGCCTCACTCCAAACGGGGCTCTCCGCTTCATCCATCCCCTGACTCCATACTAGCACCAACGGGCTGCTAAAGCGTTTCGCAGAAAACACCAAGGAACCTGTTTCTCACTCCAAGCACAAAGCGTGCGCAGCACGAGTCTTGGCACAGCAAAACACTTCCTTTGGCATGCCCTTTGCAGCCTCACTCCAAACGGGGCTCTCCGCTTCATCCATCCCCTGACTCCATACTAGCACCAACGGGCTGCTAAAGCGTTTCGCAGAAAACACCAAGGAACCTGTTTCTCACTCCAAGCACAAAGCGTGCGCAGCACGAGTCTTGGCACAGCAAAACACTTCCTTTGGCATGCCCTTTGCAGCCTCACTCCAAACGGGGCTCTCCGCTTCATCCATCCCCTGACTCCATACTAGCACCAACGGGCTGCTAAAGCGTTTCGCAGAAAACACCAAGGAACCTGTTTCTCACTCCAAGCACAAAGCGTGCGCAGCACGAGTCTTGGCACAGCAAAACACTTCCTTTGGCATGCCCTTTGCAGCCTCACTCCAAACGGGGCTCTCCGCTTCATCCATCCCCTGACTCCATACTAGCACCAACGGGCTGCTAAAGCGTTTCGCAGAAAACACCAAGGAACCTGTTTCTCACTCCAAGCACAAAGCGTGCGCAGCACGAGTCTTGGCACAGCAAAACACTTCCTTTGGCATGCCCTTTGCAGCCTCACTCCAAACGGGGCTCTCCGCTTCATCCATCCCCTGACTCCATACTAGCACCAACGGGCTGCTAAAGCGTTTCGCAGAAAACACCAAGGAACCTGTTTCTCACTCCAAGCACAAAGCGTGCGCAGCACGAGTCTTGGCACAGCAAAACACTTCCTTTGGCATGCCCTTTGCAGCCTCACTCCAAACGGGGCTCTCCGCTTCATCCATCCCCTGACTCCATACTAGCACCAACGGGCTGCTAAAGCGTTTCGCAGAAAACACCAAGGAACCTGTTTCTCACTCCAAGCACAAAGCGTGCGCAGCACGAGTCTTGGCACAGCAAAACACTTCCTTTGGCATGCCCTTTGCAGCCTCACTCCAAACGGGGCTCTCCGCTTCATCCATCCCCTGACTCCATACTAGCACCAACGGGCTGCTAAAGCGTTTCGCAGAAAACACCAAGGAACCTGTTTCTCACTCCAAGCACAAAGCGTGCGCAGCACGAGTCTTGGCACAGCAAAACACTTCCTTTGGCATGCCCTTTGCAGCCTCACTCCAAACGGGGCTCTCCGCTTCATCCATCCCCTGACTCCATACTAGCACCAACGGGCTGCTAAAGCGTTTCGCAGAAAACACCAAGGAACCTGTTTCTCACTCCAAGCACAAAGCGTGCGCAGCACGAGTCTTGGCACAGCAAAACACTTCCTTTGGCATGCCCTTTGCAGCCTCACTCCAAACGGGGCTCTCCGCTTCATCCATCCCCTGACTCCATACTAGCACCAACGGGCTGCTAAAGCGTTTCGCAGAAAACACCAAGGAACCTGTTTCTCACTCCAAGCACAAAGCGTGCGCAGCACGAGTCTTGGCACAGCAAAACACTTCCTTTGGCATGCCCTTTGCAGCCTCACTCCAAACGGGGCTCTCCGCTTCATCCATCCCCTGACTCCATACTAGCACCAACGGGCTGCTAAAGCGTTTCGCAGAAAACACCAAGGAACCTGTTTCTCACTCCAAGCACAAAGCGTGCGCAGCACGAGTCTTGGCACAGCAAAACACTTCCTTTGGCATGCCCTTTGCAGCCTCACTCCAAACGGGGCTCTCCGCTTCATCCATCCCCTGACTCCATACTAGCACCAACGGGCTGCTAAAGCGTTTCGCAGAAAACACCAAGGAACCTGTTTCTCACTCCAAGCACAAAGCGTGCGCAGCACGAGTCTTGGCACAGCAAAACACTTCCTTTGGCATGCCCTTTGCAGCCTCACTCCAAACGGGGCTCTCCGCTTCATCCATCCCCTGACTCCATACTAGCACCAACGGGCTGCTAAAGCGTTTCGCAGAAAACACCAAGGAACCTGTTTCTCACTCCAAGCACAAAGCGTGCGCAGCACGAGTCTTGGCACAGCAAAACACTTCCTTTGGCATGCCCTTTGCAGCCTCACTCCAAACGGGGCTCTCCGCTTCATCCATCCCCTGACTCCATACTAGCACCAACGGGCTGCTAAAGCGTTTCGCAGAAAACACCAAGGAACCTGTTTCTCACTCCAAGCACAAAGCGTGCGCAGCACGAGTCTTGGCACAGCAAAACACTTCCTTTGGCATGCCCTTTGCAGCCTCACTCCAAACGGGGCTCTCCGCTTCATCCATCCCCTGACTCCATACTAGCACCAACGGGCTGCTAAAGCGTTTCGCAGAAAACACCAAGGAACCTGTTTCTCACTCCAAGCACAAAGCGTGCGCAGCACGAGTCTTGGCACAGCAAAACACTTCCTTTGGCATGCCCTTTGCAGCCTCACTCCAAACGGGGCTCTCCGCTTCATCCATCCCCTGACTCCATACTAGCACCAACGGGCTGCTAAAGCGTTTCGCAGAAAACACCAAGGAACCTGTTTCTCACTCCAAGCACAAAGCGTGCGCAGCACGAGTCTTGGCACAGCAAAACACTTCCTTTGGCATGCCCTTTGCAGCCTCACTCCAAACGGGGCTCTCCGCTTCATCCATCCCCTGACTCCATACTAGCACCAACGGGCTGCTAAAGCGTTTCGCAGAAAACACCAAGGAACCTGTTTCTCACTCCAAGCACAAAGCGTGCGCAGCACGAGTCTTGGCACAGCAAAACACTTCCTTTGGCATGCCCTTTGCAGCCTCACTCCAAACGGGGCTCTCCGCTTCATCCATCCCCTGACTCCATACTAGCACCAACGGGCTGCTAAAGCGTTTCGCAGAAAACACCAAGGAACCTGTTTCTCACTCCAAGCACAAAGCGTGCGCAGCACGAGTCTTGGCACAGCAAAACACTTCCTTTGGCATGCCCTTTGCAGCCTCACTCCAAACGGGGCTCTCCGCTTCATCCATCCCCTGACTCCATACTAGCACCAACGGGCTGCTAAAGCGTTTCGCAGAAAACACCAAGGAACCTGTTTCTCACTCCAAGCACAAAGCGTGCGCAGCACGAGTCTTGGCACAGCAAAACACTTCCTTTGGCATGCCCTTTGCAGCCTCACTCCAAACGGGGCTCTCCGCTTCATCCATCCCCTGACTCCATACTAGCACCAACGGGCTGCTAAAGCGTTTCGCAGAAAACACCAAGGAACCTGTTTCTCACTCCAAGCACAAAGCGTGCGCAGCACGAGTCTTGGCACAGCAAAACACTTCCTTTGGCATGCCCTTTGCAGCCTCACTCCAAACGGGGCTCTCCGCTTCATCCATCCCCTGACTCCATACTAGCACCAACGGGCTGCTAAAGCGTTTCGCAGAAAACACCAAGGAACCTGTTTCTCACTCCAAGCACAAAGCGTGCGCAGCACGAGTCTTGGCACAGCAAAACACTTCCTTTGGCATGCCCTTTGCAGCCTCACTCCAAACGGGGCTCTCCAGCTTCATCCATCCCCTGACTCCATACTAGCACCAACGGGCTGCTAAAGCGTTTCGCAGAAAACACCAAGGAACCTGTTTCTCACTCCAAGCACAAAGCGTGCGCAGCACGAGTCTTGGCACAGCAAAACACTTCCTTTGGCATGCCCTTTGCAGCCTCACTCCAAACGGGGCTCTCCGCTTCATCCATCCCCTGACTCCATACTAGCACCAACGGGCTGCTAAAGCGTTTCGCAGAAAACACCAAGGAACCTGTTTCTCACTCCAAGCACAAAGCGTGCGCAGCACGAGTCTTGGCACAGCAAAACACTTCCTTTGGCATGCCCTTTGCAGCCTCACTCCAAACGGGGCTCTCCGCTTCATCCATCCCCTGACTCCATACTAGCACCAACGGGCTGCTAAAGCGTTTCGCAGAAAACACCAAGGAACCTGTTTCTCACTCCAAGCACAAAGCGTGCGCAGCACGAGTCTTGGCACAGCAAAACACTTCCTTTGGCATGCCCTTTGCAGCCTCACTCCAAACGGGGCTCTCCGCTTCATCCATCCCCTGACTCCATACTAGCACCAACGGGCTGCTAAAGCGTTTCGCAGAAAACACCAAGGAACCTGTTTCTCACTCCAAGCACAAAGCGTGCGCAGCACGAGTCTTGGCACAGCAAAACACTTCCTTTGGCATGCCCTTTGCAGCCTCACTCCAAACGGGGCTCTCCGCTTCATCCATCCCCTGACTCCATACTAGCACCAACGGGCTGCTAAAGCGTTTCGCAGAAAACACCAAGGAACCTGTTTCTCACTCCAAGCACAAAGCGTGCGCAGCACGAGTCTTGGCACAGCAAAACACTTCCTTTGGCATGCCCTTTGCAGCCTCACTCCAAACGGGGCTCTCCGCTTCATCCATCCCCTGACTCCATACTAGCACCAACGGGCTGCTAAAGCGTTTCGCAGAAAACACCAAGGAACCTGTTTCTCACTCCAAGCACAAAGCGTGCGCAGCACGAGTCTTGGCACAGCAAAACACTTCCTTTGGCATGCCCTTTGCAGCCTCACTCCAAACGGGGCTCTCCGCTTCATCCATCCCCTGACTCCATACTAGCACCAACGGGCTGCTAAAGCGTTTCGCAGAAAACACCAAGGAACCTGTTTCTCACTCCAAGCACAAAGCGTGCGCAGCACGAGTCTTGGCACAGCAAAACACTTCCTTTGGCATGCCCTTTGCAGCCTCACTCCAAACGGGGCTCTCCGCTTCATCCATCCCCTGACTCCATACTAGCACCAACGGGCTGCTAAAGCGTTTCGCAGAAAACACCAAGGAACCTGTTTCTCACTCCAAGCACAAAGCGTGCGCAGCACGAGTCTTGGCACAGCAAAACACTTCCTTTGGCATGCCCTTTGCAGCCTCACTCCAAACGGGGCTCTCCGCTTCATCCATCCCCTGACTCCATACTAGCACCAACGGGCTGCTAAAGCGTTTCGCAGAAAACACCAAGGAACCTGTTTCTCACTCCAAGCACAAAGCGTGCGCAGCACGAGTCTTGGCACAGCAAAACACTTCCTTTGGCATGCCCTTTGCAGCCTCACTCCAAACGGGGCTCTCCGCTTCATCCATCCCCTGACTCCATACTAGCACCAACGGGCTGCTAAAGCGTTTCGCAGAAAACACCAAGGAACCTGTTTCTCACTCCAAGCACAAAGCGTGCGCAGCACGAGTCTTGGCACAGCAAAACACTTCCTTTGGCATGCCCTTTGCAGCCTCACTCCAAACGGGGCTCTCCGCTTCATCCATCCCCTGACTCCATACTAGCACCAACGGGCTGCTAAAGCGTTTCGCAGAAAACACCAAGGAACCTGTTTCTCACTCCAAGCACAAAGCGTGCGCAGCACGAGTCTTGGCACAGCAAAACACTTCCTTTGGCATGCCCTTTGCAGCCTCACTCCAAACGGGGCTCTCCGCTTCATCCATCCCCTGACTCCATACTAGCACCAACGGGCTGCTAAAGCGTTTCGCAGAAAACACCAAGGAACCTGTTTCTCACTCCAAGCACAAAGCGTGCGCAGCACGAGTCTTGGCACAGCAAAACACTTCCTTTGGCATGCCCTTTGCAGCCTCACTCCAAACGGGGCTCTCCGCTTCATCCATCCCCTGACTCCATACTAGCACCAACGGGCTGCTAAAGCGTTTCGCAGAAAACACCAAGGAACCTGTTTCTCACTCCAAGCACAAAGCGTGCGCAGCACGAGTCTTGGCACAGCAAAACACTTCCTTTGGCATGCCCTTTGCAGCCTCACTCCAAACGGGGCTCTCCGCTTCATCCATCCCCTGACTCCATACTAGCACCAACGGGCTGCTAAAGCGTTTCGCAGAAAACACCAAGGAACCTGTTTCTCACTCCAAGCACAAAGCGTGCGCAGCACGAGTCTTGGCACAGCAAAACACTTCCTTTGGCATGCCCTTTGCAGCCTCACTCCAAACGGGGCTCTCCGCTTCATCCATCCCCTGACTCCATACTAGCACCAACGGGCTGCTAAAGCGTTTCGCAGAAAACACCAAGGAACCTGTTTCTCACTCCAAGCACAAAGCGTGCGCAGCACGAGTCTTGGCACAGCAAAACACTTCCTTTGGCATGCCCTTTGCAGCCTCACTCCAAACGGGGCTCTCCGCTTCATCCATCCCCTGACTCCATACTAGCACCAACGGGCTGCTAAAGCGTTTCGCAGAAAACACCAAGGAACCTGTTTCTCACTCCAAGCACAAAGCGTGCGCAGCACGAGTCTTGGCACAGCAAAACACTTCCTTTGGCATGCCCTTTGCAGCCTCACTCCAAACGGGGCTCTCCGCTTCATCCATCCCCTGACTCCATACTAGCACCAACGGGCTGCTAAAGCGTTTCGCAGAAAACACCAAGGAACCTGTTTCTCACTCCAAGCACAAAGCGTGCGCAGCACGAGTCTTGGCACAGCAAAACACTTCCTTTGGCATGCCCTTTGCAGCCTCACTCCAAACGGGGCTCTCCGCTTCATCCATCCCCTGACTCCATACTAGCACCAACGGGCTGCTAAAGCGTTTCGCAGAAAACACCAAGGAACCTGTTTCTCACTCCAAGCACAAAGCGTGCGCAGCACGAGTCTTGGCACAGCAAAACACTTCCTTTGGCATGCCCTTTGCAGCCTCACTCCAAACGGGGCTCTCCGCTTCATCCATCCCCTGACTCCATACTAGCACCAACGGGCTGCTAAAGCGTTTCGCAGAAAACACCAAGGAACCTGTTTCTCACTCCAAGCACAAAGCGTGCGCAGCACGAGTCTTGGCACAGCAAAACACTTCCTTTGGCATGCCCTTTGCAGCCTCACTCCAAACGGGGCTCTCCGCTTCATCCATCCCCTGACTCCATACTAGCACCAACGGGCTGCTAAAGCGTTTCGCAGAAAACACCAAGGAACCTGTTTCTCACTCCAAGCACAAAGCGTGCGCAGCACGAGTCTTGGCACAGCAAAACACTTCCTTTGGCATGCCCTTTGCAGCCTCACTCCAAACGGGGCTCTCCGCTTCATCCATCCCCTGACTCCATACTAGCACCAACGGGCTGCTAAAGCGTTTCGCAGAAAACACCAAGGAACCTGTTTCTCACTCCAAGCACAAAGCGTGCGCAGCACGAGTCTTGGCACAGCAAAACACTTCCTTTGGCATGCCCTTTGCAGCCTCACTCCAAACGGGGCTCTCCGCTTCATCCATCCCCTGACTCCATACTAGCACCAACGGGCTGCTAAAGCGTTTCGCAGAAAACACCAAGGAACCTGTTTCTCACTCCAAGCACAAAGCGTGCGCAGCACGAGTCTTGGCACAGCAAAACACTTCCTTTGGCATGCCCTTTGCAGCCTCACTCCAAACGGGGCTCTCCGCTTCATCCATCCCCTGACTCCATACTAGCACCAACGGGCTGCTAAAGCGTTTCGCAGAAAACACCAAGGAACCTGTTTCTCACTCCAAGCACAAAGCGTGCGCAGCACGAGTCTTGGCACAGCAAAACACTTCCTTTGGCATGCCCTTTGCAGCCTCACTCCAAACGGGGCTCTCCGCTTCATCCATCCCCTGACTCCATACTAGCACCAACGGGCTGCTAAAGCGTTTCGCAGAAAACACCAAGGAACCTGTTTCTCACTCCAAGCACAAAGCGTGCGCAGCACGAGTCTTGGCACAGCAAAACACTTCCTTTGGCATGCCCTTTGCAGCCTCACTCCAAACGGGGCTCTCCGCTTCATCCATCCCCTGACTCCATACTAGCACCAACGGGCTGCTAAAGCGTTTCGCAGAAAACACCAAGGAACCTGTTTCTCACTCCAAGCACAAAGCGTGCGCAGCACGAGTCTTGGCACAGCAAAACACTTCCTTTGGCATGCCCTTTGCAGCCTCACTCCAAACGGGGCTCTCCGCTTCATCCATCCCCTGACTCCATACTAGCACCAACGGGCTGCTAAAGCGTTTCGCAGAAAACACCAAGGAACCTGTTTCTCACTCCAAGCACAAAGCGTGCGCAGCACGAGTCTTGGCACAGCAAAACACTTCCTTTGGCATGCCCTTTGCAGCCTCACTCCAAACGGGGCTCTCCGCTTCATCCATCCCCTGACTCCATACTAGCACCAACGGGCTGCTAAAGCGTTTCGCAGAAAACACCAAGGAACCTGTTTCTCACTCCAAGCACAAAGCGTGCGCAGCACGAGTCTTGGCACAGCAAAACACTTCCTTTGGCATGCCCTTTGCAGCCTCACTCCAAACGGGGCTCTCCGCTTCATCCATCCCCTGACTCCATACTAGCACCAACGGGCTGCTAAAGCGTTTCGCAGAAAACACCAAGGAACCTGTTTCTCACTCCAAGCACAAAGCGTGCGCAGCACGAGTCTTGGCACAGCAAAACACTTCCTTTGGCATGCCCTTTGCAGCCTCACTCCAAACGGGGCTCTCCGCTTCATCCATCCCCTGACTCCATACTAGCACCAACGGGCTGCTAAAGCGTTTCGCAGAAAACACCAAGGAACCTGTTTCTCACTCCAAGCACAAAGCGTGCGCAGCACGAGTCTTGGCACAGCAAAACACTTCCTTTGGCATGCCCTTTGCAGCCTCACTCCAAACGGGGCTCTCCGCTTCATCCATCCCCTGACTCCATACTAGCACCAACGGGCTGCTAAAGCGTTTCGCAGAAAACACCAAGGAACCTGTTTCTCACTCCAAGCACAAAGCGTGCGCAGCACGAGTCTTGGCACAGCAAAACACTTCCTTTGGCATGCCCTTTGCAGCCTCACTCCAAACGGGGCTCTCCGCTTCATCCATCCCCTGACTCCATACTAGCACCAACGGGCTGCTAAAGCGTTTCGCAGAAAACACCAAGGAACCTGTTTCTCACTCCAAGCACAAAGCGTGCGCAGCACGAGTCTTGGCACAGCAAAACACTTCCTTTGGCATGCCCTTTGCAGCCTCACTCCAAACGGGGCTCTCCGCTTCATCCATCCCCTGACTCCATACTAGCACCAACGGGCTGCTAAAGCGTTTCGCAGAAAACACCAAGGAACCTGTTTCTCACTCCAAGCACAAAGCGTGCGCAGCACGAGTCTTGGCACAGCAAAACACTTCCTTTGGCATGCCCTTTGCAGCCTCACTCCAAACGGGGCTCTCCGCTTCATCCATCCCCTGACTCCATACTAGCACCAACGGGCTGCTAAAGCGTTTCGCAGAAAACACCAAGGAACCTGTTTCTCACTCCAAGCACAAAGCGTGCGCAGCACGAGTCTTGGCACAGCAAAACACTTCCTTTGGCATGCCCTTTGCAGCCTCACTCCAAACGGGGCTCTCCGCTTCATCCATCCCCTGACTCCATACTAGCACCAACGGGCTGCTAAAGCGTTTCGCAGAAAACACCAAGGAACCTGTTTCTCACTCCAAGCACAAAGCGTGCGCAGCACGAGTCTTGGCACAGCAAAACACTTCCTTTGGCATGCCCTTTGCAGCCTCACTCCAAACGGGGCTCTCCGCTTCATCCATCCCCTGACTCCATACTAGCACCAACGGGCTGCTAAAGCGTTTCGCAGAAAACACCAAGGAACCTGTTTCTCACTCCAAGCACAAAGCGTGCGCAGCACGAGTCTTGGCACAGCAAAACACTTCCTTTGGCATGCCCTTTGCAGCCTCACTCCAAACGGGGCTCTCCGCTTCATCCATCCCCTGACTCCATACTAGCACCAACGGGCTGCTAAAGCGTTTCGCAGAAAACACCAAGGAACCTGTTTCTCACTCCAAGCACAAAGCGTGCGCAGCACGAGTCTTGGCACAGCAAAACACTTCCTTTGGCATGCCCTTTGCAGCCTCACTCCAAACGGGGCTCTCCGCTTCATCCATCCCCTGACTCCATACTAGCACCAACGGGCTGCTAAAGCGTTTCGCAGAAAACACCAAGGAACCTGTTTCTCACTCCAAGCACAAAGCGTGCGCAGCACGAGTCTTGGCACAGCAAAACACTTCCTTTGGCATGCCCTTTGCAGCCTCACTCCAAACGGGGCTCTCCGCTTCATCCATCCCCTGACTCCATACTAGCACCAACGGGCTGCTAAAGCGTTTCGCAGAAAACACCAAGGAACCTGTTTCTCACTCCAAGCACAAAGCGTGCGCAGCACGAGTCTTGGCACAGCAAAACACTTCCTTTGGCATGCCCTTTGCAGCCTCACTCCAAACGGGGCTCTCCGCTTCATCCATCCCCTGACTCCATACTAGCACCAACGGGCTGCTAAAGCGTTTCGCAGAAAACACCAAGGAACCTGTTTCTCACTCCAAGCACAAAGCGTGCGCAGCACGAGTCTTGGCACAGCAAAACACTTCCTTTGGCATGCCCTTTGCAGCCTCACTCCAAACGGGGCTCTCCGCTTCATCCATCCCCTGACTCCATACTAGCACCAACGGGCTGCTAAAGCGTTTCGCAGAAAACACCAAGGAACCTGTTTCTCACTCCAAGCACAAAGCGTGCGCAGCACGAGTCTTGGCACAGCAAAACACTTCCTTTGGCATGCCCTTTGCAGCCTCACTCCAAACGGGGCTCTCCGCTTCATCCATCCCCTGACTCCATACTAGCACCAACGGGCTGCTAAAGCGTTTCGCAGAAAACACCAAGGAACCTGTTTCTCACTCCAAGCACAAAGCGTGCGCAGCACGAGTCTTGGCACAGCAAAACACTTCCTTTGGCATGCCCTTTGCAGCCTCACTCCAAACGGGGCTCTCCGCTTCATCCATCCCCTGACTCCATACTAGCACCAACGGGCTGCTAAAGCGTTTCGCAGAAAACACCAAGGAACCTGTTTCTCACTCCAAGCACAAAGCGTGCGCAGCACGAGTCTTGGCACAGCAAAACACTTCCTTTGGCATGCCCTTTGCAGCCTCACTCCAAACGGGGCTCTCCGCTTCATCCATCCCCTGACTCCATACTAGCACCAACGGGCTGCTAAAGCGTTTCGCAGAAAACACCAAGGAACCTGTTTCTCACTCCAAGCACAAAGCGTGCGCAGCACGAGTCTTGGCACAGCAAAACACTTCCTTTGGCATGCCCTTTGCAGCCTCACTCCAAACGGGGCTCTCCGCTTCATCCATCCCCTGACTCCATACTAGCACCAACGGGCTGCTAAAGCGTTTCGCAGAAAACACCAAGGAACCTGTTTCTCACTCCAAGCACAAAGCGTGCGCAGCACGAGTCTTGGCACAGCAAAACACTTCCTTTGGCATGCCCTTTGCAGCCTCACTCCAAACGGGGCTCTCCGCTTCATCCATCCCCTGACTCCATACTAGCACCAACGGGCTGCTAAAGCGTTTCGCAGAAAACACCAAGGAACCTGTTTCTCACTCCAAGCACAAAGCGTGCGCAGCACGAGTCTTGGCACAGCAAAACACTTCCTTTGGCATGCCCTTTGCAGCCTCACTCCAAACGGGGCTCTCCGCTTCATCCATCCCCTGACTCCATACTAGCACCAACGGGCTGCTAAAGCGTTTCGCAGAAAACACCAAGGAACCTGTTTCTCACTCCAAGCACAAAGCGTGCGCAGCACGAGTCTTGGCACAGCAAAACACTTCCTTTGGCATGCCCTTTGCAGCCTCACTCCAAACGGGGCTCTCCGCTTCATCCATCCCCTGACTCCATACTAGCACCAACGGGCTGCTAAAGCGTTTCGCAGAAAACACCAAGGAACCTGTTTCTCACTCCAAGCACAAAGCGTGCGCAGCACGAGTCTTGGCACAGCAAAACACTTCCTTTGGCATGCCCTTTGCAGCCTCACTCCAAACGGGGCTCTCCGCTTCATCCATCCCCTGACTCCATACTAGCACCAACGGGCTGCTAAAGCGTTTCGCAGAAAACACCAAGGAACCTGTTTCTCACTCCAAGCACAAAGCGTGCGCAGCACGAGTCTTGGCACAGCAAAACACTTCCTTTGGCATGCCCTTTGCAGCCTCACTCCAAACGGGGCTCTCCGCTTCATCCATCCCCTGACTCCATACTAGCACCAACGGGCTGCTAAAGCGTTTCGCAGAAAACACCAAGGAACCTGTTTCTCACTCCAAGCACAAAGCGTGCGCAGCACGAGTCTTGGCACAGCAAAACACTTCCTTTGGCATGCCCTTTGCAGCCTCACTCCAAACGGGGCTCTCCGCTTCATCCATCCCCTGACTCCATACTAGCACCAACGGGCTGCTAAAGCGTTTCGCAGAAAACACCAAGGAACCTGTTTCTCACTCCAAGCACAAAGCGTGCGCAGCACGAGTCTTGGCACAGCAAAACACTTCCTTTGGCATGCCCTTTGCAGCCTCACTCCAAACGGGGCTCTCCGCTTCATCCATCCCCTGACTCCATACTAGCACCAACGGGCTGCTAAAGCGTTTCGCAGAAAACACCAAGGAACCTGTTTCTCACTCCAAGCACAAAGCGTGCGCAGCACGAGTCTTGGCACAGCAAAACACTTCCTTTGGCATGCCCTTTGCAGCCTCACTCCAAACGGGGCTCTCCGCTTCATCCATCCCCTGACTCCATACTAGCACCAACGGGCTGCTAAAGCGTTTCGCAGAAAACACCAAGGAACCTGTTTCTCACTCCAAGCACAAAGCGTGCGCAGCACGAGTCTTGGCACAGCAAAACACTTCCTTTGGCATGCCCTTTGCAGCCTCACTCCAAACGGGGCTCTCCGCTTCATCCATCCCCTGACTCCATACTAGCACCAACGGGCTGCTAAAGCGTTTCGCAGAAAACACCAAGGAACCTGTTTCTCACTCCAAGCACAAAGCGTGCGCAGCACGAGTCTTGGCACAGCAAAACACTTCCTTTGGCATGCCCTTTGCAGCCTCACTCCAAACGGGGCTCTCCGCTTCATCCATCCCCTGACTCCATACTAGCACCAACGGGCTGCTAAAGCGTTTCGCAGAAAACACCAAGGAACCTGTTTCTCACTCCAAGCACAAAGCGTGCGCAGCACGAGTCTTGGCACAGCAAAACACTTCCTTTGGCATGCCCTTTGCAGCCTCACTCCAAACGGGGCTCTCCGCTTCATCCATCCCCTGACTCCATACTAGCACCAACGGGCTGCTAAAGCGTTTCGCAGAAAACACCAAGGAACCTGTTTCTCACTCCAAGCACAAAGCGTGCGCAGCACGAGTCTTGGCACAGCAAAACACTTCCTTTGGCATGCCCTTTGCAGCCTCACTCCAAACGGGGCTCTCCGCTTCATCCATCCCCTGACTCCATACTAGCACCAACGGGCTGCTAAAGCGTTTCGCAGAAAACACCAAGGAACCTGTTTCTCACTCCAAGCACAAAGCGTGCGCAGCACGAGTCTTGGCACAGCAAAACACTTCCTTTGGCATGCCCTTTGCAGCCTCACTCCAAACGGGGCTCTCCGCTTCATCCATCCCCTGACTCCATACTAGCACCAACGGGCTGCTAAAGCGTTTCGCAGAAAACACCAAGGAACCTGTTTCTCACTCCAAGCACAAAGCGTGCGCAGCACGAGTCTTGGCACAGCAAAACACTTCCTTTGGCATGCCCTTTGCAGCCTCACTCCAAACGGGGCTCTCCGCTTCATCCATCCCCTGACTCCATACTAGCACCAACGGGCTGCTAAAGCGTTTCGCAGAAAACACCAAGGAACCTGTTTCTCACTCCAAGCACAAAGCGTGCGCAGCACGAGTCTTGGCACAGCAAAACACTTCCTTTGGCATGCCCTTTGCAGCCTCACTCCAAACGGGGCTCTCCGCTTCATCCATCCCCTGACTCCATACTAGCACCAACGGGCTGCTAAAGCGTTTCGCAGAAAACACCAAGGAACCTGTTTCTCACTCCAAGCACAAAGCGTGCGCAGCACGAGTCTTGGCACAGCAAAACACTTCCTTTGGCATGCCCTTTGCAGCCTCACTCCAAACGGGGCTCTCCGCTTCATCCATCCCCTGACTCCATACTAGCACCAACGGGCTGCTAAAGCGTTTCGCAGAAAACACCAAGGAACCTGTTTCTCACTCCAAGCACAAAGCGTGCGCAGCACGAGTCTTGGCACAGCAAAACACTTCCTTTGGCATGCCCTTTGCAGCCTCACTCCAAACGGGGCTCTCCGCTTCATCCATCCCCTGACTCCATACTAGCACCAACGGGCTGCTAAAGCGTTTCGCAGAAAACACCAAGGAACCTGTTTCTCACTCCAAGCACAAAGCGTGCGCAGCACGAGTCTTGGCACAGCAAAACACTTCCTTTGGCATGCCCTTTGCAGCCTCACTCCAAACGGGGCTCTCCGCTTCATCCATCCCCTGACTCCATACTAGCACCAACGGGCTGCTAAAGCGTTTCGCAGAAAACACCAAGGAACCTGTTTCTCACTCCAAGCACAAAGCGTGCGCAGCACGAGTCTTGGCACAGCAAAACACTTCCTTTGGCATGCCCTTTGCAGCCTCACTCCAAACGGGGCTCTCCGCTTCATCCATCCCCTGACTCCATACTAGCACCAACGGGCTGCTAAAGCGTTTCGCAGAAAACACCAAGGAACCTGTTTCTCACTCCAAGCACAAAGCGTGCGCAGCACGAGTCTTGGCACAGCAAAACACTTCCTTTGGCATGCCCTTTGCAGCCTCACTCCAAACGGGGCTCTCCGCTTCATCCATCCCCTGACTCCATACTAGCACCAACGGGCTGCTAAAGCGTTTCGCAGAAAACACCAAGGAACCTGTTTCTCACTCCAAGCACAAAGCGTGCGCAGCACGAGTCTTGGCACAGCAAAACACTTCCTTTGGCATGCCCTTTGCAGCCTCACTCCAAACGGGGCTCTCCGCTTCATCCATCCCCTGACTCCATACTAGCACCAACGGGCTGCTAAAGCGTTTCGCAGAAAACACCAAGGAACCTGTTTCTCACTCCAAGCACAAAGCGTGCGCAGCACGAGTCTTGGCACAGCAAAACACTTCCTTTGGCATGCCCTTTGCAGCCTCACTCCAAACGGGGCTCTCCGCTTCATCCATCCCCTGACTCCATACTAGCACCAACGGGCTGCTAAAGCGTTTCGCAGAAAACACCAAGGAACCTGTTTCTCACTCCAAGCACAAAGCGTGCGCAGCACGAGTCTTGGCACAGCAAAACACTTCCTTTGGCATGCCCTTTGCAGCCTCACTCCAAACGGGGCTCTCCGCTTCATCCATCCCCTGACTCCATACTAGCACCAACGGGCTGCTAAAGCGTTTCGCAGAAAACACCAAGGAACCTGTTTCTCACTCCAAGCACAAAGCGTGCGCAGCACGAGTCTTGGCACAGCAAAACACTTCCTTTGGCATGCCCTTTGCAGCCTCACTCCAAACGGGGCTCTCCGCTTCATCCATCCCCTGACTCCATACTAGCACCAACGGGCTGCTAAAGCGTTTCGCAGAAAACACCAAGGAACCTGTTTCTCACTCCAAGCACAAAGCGTGCGCAGCACGAGTCTTGGCACAGCAAAACACTTCCTTTGGCATGCCCTTTGCAGCCTCACTCCAAACGGGGCTCTCCGCTTCATCCATCCCCTGACTCCATACTAGCACCAACGGGCTGCTAAAGCGTTTCGCAGAAAACACCAAGGAACCTGTTTCTCACTCCAAGCACAAAGCGTGCGCAGCACGAGTCTTGGCACAGCAAAACACTTCCTTTGGCATGCCCTTTGCAGCCTCACTCCAAACGGGGCTCTCCGCTTCATCCATCCCCTGACTCCATACTAGCACCAACGGGCTGCTAAAGCGTTTCGCAGAAAACACCAAGGAACCTGTTTCTCACTCCAAGCACAAAGCGTGCGCAGCACGAGTCTTGGCACAGCAAAACACTTCCTTTGGCATGCCCTTTGCAGCCTCACTCCAAACGGGGCTCTCCGCTTCATCCATCCCCTGACTCCATACTAGCACCAACGGGCTGCTAAAGCGTTTCGCAGAAAACACCAAGGAACCTGTTTCTCACTCCAAGCACAAAGCGTGCGCAGCACGAGTCTTGGCACAGCAAAACACTTCCTTTGGCATGCCCTTTGCAGCCTCACTCCAAACGGGGCTCTCCGCTTCATCCATCCCCTGACTCCATACTAGCACCAACGGGCTGCTAAAGCGTTTCGCAGAAAACACCAAGGAACCTGTTTCTCACTCCAAGCACAAAGCGTGCGCAGCACGAGTCTTGGCACAGCAAAACACTTCCTTTGGCATGCCCTTTGCAGCCTCACTCCAAACGGGGCTCTCCGCTTCATCCATCCCCTGACTCCATACTAGCACCAACGGGCTGCTAAAGCGTTTCGCAGAAAACACCAAGGAACCTGTTTCTCACTCCAAGCACAAAGCGTGCGCAGCACGAGTCTTGGCACAGCAAAACACTTCCTTTGGCATGCCCTTTGCAGCCTCACTCCAAACGGGGCTCTCCGCTTCATCCATCCCCTGACTCCATACTAGCACCAACGGGCTGCTAAAGCGTTTCGCAGAAAACACCAAGGAACCTGTTTCTCACTCCAAGCACAAAGCGTGCGCAGCACGAGTCTTGGCACAGCAAAACACTTCCTTTGGCATGCCCTTTGCAGCCTCACTCCAAACGGGGCTCTCCGCTTCATCCATCCCCTGACTCCATACTAGCACCAACGGGCTGCTAAAGCGTTTCGCAGAAAACACCAAGGAACCTGTTTCTCACTCCAAGCACAAAGCGTGCGCAGCACGAGTCTTGGCACAGCAAAACACTTCCTTTGGCATGCCCTTTGCAGCCTCACTCCAAACGGGGCTCTCCGCTTCATCCATCCCCTGACTCCATACTAGCACCAACGGGCTGCTAAAGCGTTTCGCAGAAAACACCAAGGAACCTGTTTCTCACTCCAAGCACAAAGCGTGCGCAGCACGAGTCTTGGCACAGCAAAACACTTCCTTTGGCATGCCCTTTGCAGCCTCACTCCAAACGGGGCTCTCCGCTTCATCCATCCCCTGACTCCATACTAGCACCAACGGGCTGCTAAAGCGTTTCGCAGAAAACACCAAGGAACCTGTTTCTCACTCCAAGCACAAAGCGTGCGCAGCACGAGTCTTGGCACAGCAAAACACTTCCTTTGGCATGCCCTTTGCAGCCTCACTCCAAACGGGGCTCTCCGCTTCATCCATCCCCTGACTCCATACTAGCACCAACGGGCTGCTAAAGCGTTTCGCAGAAAACACCAAGGAACCTGTTTCTCACTCCAAGCACAAAGCGTGCGCAGCACGAGTCTTGGCACAGCAAAACACTTCCTTTGGCATGCCCTTTGCAGCCTCACTCCAAACGGGGCTCTCCGCTTCATCCATCCCCTGACTCCATACTAGCACCAACGGGCTGCTAAAGCGTTTCGCAGAAAACACCAAGGAACCTGTTTCTCACTCCAAGCACAAAGCGTGCGCAGCACGAGTCTTGGCACAGCAAAACACTTCCTTTGGCATGCCCTTTGCAGCCTCACTCCAAACGGGGCTCTCCGCTTCATCCATCCCCTGACTCCATACTAGCACCAACGGGCTGCTAAAGCGTTTCGCAGAAAACACCAAGGAACCTGTTTCTCACTCCAAGCACAAAGCGTGCGCAGCACGAGTCTTGGCACAGCAAAACACTTCCTTTGGCATGCCCTTTGCAGCCTCACTCCAAACGGGGCTCTCCGCTTCATCCATCCCCTGACTCCATACTAGCACCAACGGGCTGCTAAAGCGTTTCGCAGAAAACACCAAGGAACCTGTTTCTCACTCCAAGCACAAAGCGTGCGCAGCACGAGTCTTGGCACAGCAAAACACTTCCTTTGGCATGCCCTTTGCAGCCTCACTCCAAACGGGGCTCTCCGCTTCATCCATCCCCTGACTCCATACTAGCACCAACGGGCTGCTAAAGCGTTTCGCAGAAAACACCAAGGAACCTGTTTCTCACTCCAAGCACAAAGCGTGCGCAGCACGAGTCTTGGCACAGCAAAACACTTCGTTTGGCATGCCCTTTGCAGCCTCACTCCAAACGGGGCTCTCCGCTTCATCCATCCCCTGACTCCATACTAGCACCAACGGGCTGCTAAAGCGTTTCGCAGAAAACACCAAGGAACCTGTTTCTCACTCCAAGCACAAAGCGTGCGCAGCACGAGTCTTGGCACAGCAAAACACTTCCTTTGGCATGCCCTTTGCAGCCTCACTCCAAACGGGGCTCTCCGCTTCATCCATCCCCTGACTCCATACTAGCACCAACGGGCTGCTAAAGCGTTTCGCAGAAAACACCAAGGAACCTGTTTCTCACTCCAAGCACAAAGCGTGCGCAGCACGAGTCTTGGCACAGCAAAACACTTCCTTTGGCATGCCCTTTGCAGCCTCACTCCAAACGGGGCTCTCCGCTTCATCCATCCCCTGACTCCATACTAGCACCAACGGGCTGCTAAAGCGTTTCGCAGAAAACACCAAGGAACCTGTTTCTCACTCCAAGCACAAAGCGTGCGCAGCACGAGTCTTGGCACAGCAAAACACTTCCTTTGGCATGCCCTTTGCAGCCTCACTCCAAACGGGGCTCTCCGCTTCATCCATCCCCTGACTCCATACTAGCACCAACGGGCTGCTAAAGCGTTTCGCAGAAAACACCAAGGAACCTGTTTCTCACTCCAAGCACAAAGCGTGCGCAGCACGAGTCTTGGCACAGCAAAACACTTCCTTTGGCATGCCCTTTGCAGCCTCACTCCAAACGGGGCTCTCCGCTTCATCCATCCCCTGACTCCATACTAGCACCAACGGGCTGCTAAAGCGTTTCGCAGAAAACACCAAGGAACCTGTTTCTCACTCCAAGCACAAAGCGTGCGCAGCACGAGTCTTGGCACAGCAAAACACTTCCTTTGGCATGCCCTTTGCAGCCTCACTCCAAACGGGGCTCTCCGCTTCATCCATCCCCTGACTCCATACTAGCACCAACGGGCTGCTAAAGCGTTTCGCAGAAAACACCAAGGAACCTGTTTCTCACTCCAAGCACAAAGCGTGCGCAGCACGAGTCTTGGCACAGCAAAACACTTCCTTTGGCATGCCCTTTGCAGCCTCACTCCAAACGGGGCTCTCCGCTTCATCCATCCCCTGACTCCATACTAGCACCAACGGGCTGCTAAAGCGTTTCGCAGAAAACACCAAGGAACCTGTTTCTCACTCCAAGCACAAAGCGTGCGCAGCACGAGTCTTGGCACAGCAAAACACTTCCTTTGGCATGCCCTTTGCAGCCTCACTCCAAACGGGGCTCTCCGCTTCATCCATCCCCTGACTCCATACTAGCACCAACGGGCTGCTAAAGCGTTTCGCAGAAAACACCAAGGAACCTGTTTCTCACTCCAAGCACAAAGCGTGCGCAGCACGAGTCTTGGCACAGCAAAACACTTCCTTTGGCATGCCCTTTGCAGCCTCACTCCAAACGGGGCTCTCCGCTTCATCCATCCCCTGACTCCATACTAGCACCAACGGGCTGCTAAAGCGTTTCGCAGAAAACACCAAGGAACCTGTTTCTCACTCCAAGCACAAAGCGTGCGCAGCACGAGTCTTGGCACAGCAAAACACTTCCTTTGGCATGCCCTTTGCAGCCTCACTCCAAACGGGGCTCTCCGCTTCATCCATCCCCTGACTCCATACTAGCACCAACGGGCTGCTAAAGCGTTTCGCAGAAAACACCA
The DNA here is from genome assembly GCF_059628265.1 of Tinamus guttatus. Taxonomy (NCBI): domain Eukaryota; kingdom Metazoa; phylum Chordata; class Aves; order Tinamiformes; family Tinamidae; genus Tinamus; species Tinamus guttatus. Next base: position 65,374 of record NW_028289366.1, read on the forward strand.
AGGAACCTGTTTCTCACTCCAAGCACAAAGCGTGCGCAGCACGAGTCTTGGCACAGCAAAACACTTCCTTTGGCATGCCCTTTGCAGCCTCACTCCAAACGGGGCTCTCCGCTTCATCCATCCCCTGACTCCATACTAGCACCAACGGGCTGCTAAAGCGTTTCGCAGAAAACACCAAGGAACCTGTTTCTCACTCCAAGCACAAAGCGTGCGCAGCACGAGTCTTGGCACAGCAAAACACTTCCTTTGGCATGCCCTTTGCAGCCTCACTCCAAACGGGGCTCTCCGCTTCATCCATCCCCTGACTCCATACTAGCACCAACGGGCTGCTAAAGCGTTTCGCAGAAAACACCAAGGAACCTGTTTCTCACTCCAAGCACAAAGCGTGCGCAGCACGAGTCTTGGCACAGCAAAACACTTCCTTTGGCATGCCCTTTGCAGCCTCACTCCAAACGGGGCTCTCCGCTTCATCCATCCCCTGACTCCATACTAGCACCAACGGGCTGCTAAAGCGTTTCGCAGAAAACACCAAGGAACCTGTTTCTCACTCCAAGCACAAAGCGTGCGCAGCACGAGTCTTGGCACAGCAAAACACTTCCTTTGGCATGCCCTTTGCAGCCTCACTCCAAACGGGGCTCTCCGCTTCATCCATCCCCTGACTCCATACTAGCACCAACGGGCTGCTAAAGCGTTTCGCAGAAAACACCAAGGAACCTGTTTCTCACTCCAAGCACAAAGCGTGCGCAGCACGAGTCTTGGCACAGCAAAACACTTCCTTTGGCATGCCCTTTGCAGCCTCACTCCAAACGGGGCTCTCCGCTTCATCCATCCCCTGACTCCATACTAGCACCAACGGGCTGCTAAAGCGTTTCGCAGAAAACACCAAGGAACCTGTTTCTCACTCCAAGCACAAAGCGTGCGCAGCACGAGTCTTGGCACAGCAAAACACTTCCTTTGGCATGCCCTTTGCAGCCTCACTCCAAACGGGGCTCTCCGCTTCATCCATCCCCTGACTCCATACTAGCACCAACGGGCTGCTAAAGCGTTTCGCAGAAAACACCAAGGAACCTGTTTCTCACTCCAAGCACAAAGCGTGCGCAGCACGAGTCTTGGCACAGCAAAACACTTCCTTTGGCATGCCCTTTGCAGCCTCACTCCAAACGGGGCTCTCCGCTTCATCCATCCCCTGACTCCATACTAGCACCAACGGGCTGCTAAAGCGTTTCGCAGAAAACACCAAGGAACCTGTTTCTCACTCCAAGCACAAAGCGTGCGCAGCACGAGTCTTGGCACAGCAAAACACTTCCTTTGGCATGCCCTTTGCAGCCTCACTCCAAACGGGGCTCTCCGCTTCATCCATCCCCTGACTCCATACTAGCACCAACGGGCTGCTAAAGCGTTTCGCAGAAAACACCAAGGAACCTGTTTCTCACTCCAAGCACAAAGCGTGCGCAGCACGAGTCTTGGCACAGCAAAACACTTCCTTTGGCATGCCCTTTGCAGCCTCACTCCAAACGGGGCTCTCCGCTTCATCCATCCCCTGACTCCATACTAGCACCAACGGGCTGCTAAAGCGTTTCGCAGAAAACACCAAGGAACCTGTTTCTCACTCCAAGCACAAAGCGTGCGCAGCACGAGTCTTGGCACAGCAAAACACTTCCTTTGGCATGCCCTTTGCAGCCTCACTCCAAACGGGGCTCTCCGCTTCATCCATCCCCTGACTCCATACTAGCACCAACGGGCTGCTAAAGCGTTTCGCAGAAAACACCAAGGAACCTGTTTCTCACTCCAAGCACAAAGCGTGCGCAGCACGAGTCTTGGCACAGCAAAACACTTCCTTTGGCATGCCCTTTGCAGCCTCACTCCAAACGGGGCTCTCCGCTTCATCCATCCCCTGACTCCATACTAGCACCAACGGGCTGCTAAAGCGTTTCGCAGAAAACACCAAGGAACCTGTTTCTCACTCCAAGCACAAAGCGTGCGCAGCACGAGTCTTGGCACAGCAAAACACTTCCTTTGGCATGCCCTTTGCAGCCTCACTCCAAACGGGGCTCTCCGCTTCATCCATCCCCTGACTCCATACTAGCACCAACGGGCTGCTAAAGCGTTTCGCAGAAAACACCAAGGAACCTGTTTCTCACTCCAAGCACAAAGCGTGCGCAGCACGAGTCTTGGCACAGCAAAACACTTCCTTTGGCATGCCCTTTGCAGCCTCACTCCAAACGGGGCTCTCCGCTTCATCCATCCCCTGACTCCATACTAGCACCAACGGGCTGCTAAAGCGTTTCGCAGAAAACACCAAGGAACCTGTTTCTCACTCCAAGCACAAAGCGTGCGCAGCACGAGTCTTGGCACAGCAAAACACTTCCTTTGGCATGCCCTTTGCAGCCTCACTCCAAACGGGGCTCTCCGCTTCATCCATCCCCTGACTCCATACTAGCACCAACGGGCTGCTAAAGCGTTTCGCAGAAAACACCAAGGAACCTGTTTCTCACTCCAAGCACAAAGCGTGCGCAGCACACGAGTCTTGGCACAGCAAAACACTTCCTTTGGCATGCCCTTTGCAGCCTCACTCCAAACGGGGCTCTCCGCTTCATCCATCCCCTGACTCCATACTAGCACCAACGGGCTGCTAAAGCGTTTCGCAGAAAACACCAAGGAACCTGTTTCTCACTCCAAGCACAAAGCGTGCGCAGCACGAGTCTTGGCACAGCAAAACACTTCCTTTGGCATGCCCTTTGCAGCCTCACTCCAAACGGGGCTCTCCGCTTCATCCATCCCCTGACTCCATACTAGCACCAACGGGCTGCTAAAGCGTTTCGCAGAAAACACCAAGGAACCTGTTTCTCACTCCAAGCACAAAGCGTGCGCAGCACGAGTCTTGGCACAGCAAAACACTTCCTTTGGCATGCCCTTTGCAGCCTCACTCCAAACGGGGCTCTCCGCTTCATCCATCCCCTGACTCCATACTAGCACCAACGGGCTGCTAAAGCGTTTCGCAGAAAACACCAAGGAACCTGTTTCTCACTCCAAGCACAAAGCGTGCGCAGCACGAGTCTTGGCACAGCAAAACACTTCCTTTGGCATGCCCTTTGCAGCCTCACTCCAAACGGGGCTCTCCGCTTCATCCATCCCCTGACTCCATACTAGCACCAACGGGCTGCTAAAGCGTTTCGCAGAAAACACCAAGGAACCTGTTTCTCACTCCAAGCACAAAGCGTGCGCAGCACGAGTCTTGGCACAGCAAAACACTTCCTTTGGCATGCCCTTTGCAGCCTCACTCCAAACGGGGCTCTCCGCTTCATCCATCCCCTGACTCCATACTAGCACCAACGGGCTGCTAAAGCGTTTCGCAGAAAACACCAAGGAACCTGTTTCTCACTCCAAGCACAAAGCGTGCGCAGCACGAGTCTTGGCACAGCAAAACACTTCCTTTGGCATGCCCTTTGCAGCCTCACTCCAAACGGGGCTCTCCGCTTCATCCATCCCCTGACTCCATACTAGCACCAACGGGCTGCTAAAGCGTTTCGCAGAAAACACCAAGGAACCTGTTTCTCACTCCAAGCACAAAGCGTGCGCAGCACGAGTCTTGGCACAGCAAAACACTTCCTTTGGCATGCCCTTTGCAGCCTCACTCCAAACGGGGCTCTCCGCTTCATCCATCCCCTGACTCCATACTAGCACCAACGGGCTGCTAAAGCGTTTCGCAGAAAACACCAAGGAACCTGTTTCTCACTCCAAGCACAAAGCGTGCGCAGCACGAGTCTTGGCACAGCAAAACACTTCCTTTGGCATGCCCTTTGCAGCCTCACTCCAAACGGGGCTCTCCGCTTCATCCATCCCCTGACTCCATACTAGCACCAACGGGCTGCTAAAGCGTTTCGCAGAAAACACCAAGGAACCTGTTTCTCACTCCAAGCACAAAGCGTGCGCAGCACGAGTCTTGGCACAGCAAAACACTTCCTTTGGCATGCCCTTTGCAGCCTCACTCCAAACGGGGCTCTCCGCTTCATCCATCCCCTGACTCCATACTAGCACCAACGGGCTGCTAAAGCGTTTCGCAGAAAACACCAAGGAACCTGTTTCTCACTCCAAGCACAAAGCGTGCGCAGCACGAGTCTTGGCACAGCAAAACACTTCCTTTGGCATGCCCTTTGCAGCCTCACTCCAAACGGGGCTCTCCGCTTCATCCATCCCCTGACTCCATACTAGCACCAACGGGCTGCTAAAGCGTTTCGCAGAAAACACCAAGGAACCTGTTTCTCACTCCAAGCACAAAGCGTGCGCAGCACGAGTCTTGGCACAGCAAAACACTTCCTTTGGCATGCCCTTTGCAGCCTCACTCCAAACGGGGCTCTCCGCTTCATCCATCCCCTGACTCCATACTAGCACCAACGGGCTGCTAAAGCGTTTCGCAGAAAACACCAAGGAACCTGTTTCTCACTCCAAGCACAAAGCGTGCGCAGCACGAGTCTTGGCACAGCAAAACACTTCCTTTGGCATGCCCTTTGCAGCCTCACTCCAAACGGGGCTCTCCGCTTCATCCATCCCCTGACTCCATACTAGCACCAACGGGCTGCTAAAGCGTTTCGCAGAAAACACCAAGGAACCTGTTTCTCACTCCAAGCACAAAGCGTGCGCAGCACGAGTCTTGGCACAGCAAAACACTTCCTTTGGCATGCCCTTTGCAGCCTCACTCCAAACGGGGCTCTCCGCTTCATCCATCCCCTGACTCCATACTAGCACCAACGGGCTGCTAAAGCGTTTCGCAGAAAACACCAAGGAACCTGTTTCTCACTCCAAGCACAAAGCGTGCGCAGCACGAGTCTTGGCACAGCAAAACACTTCCTTTGGCATGCCCTTTGCAGCCTCACTCCAAACGGGGCTCTCCGCTTCATCCATCCCCTGACTCCATACTAGCACCAACGGGCTGCTAAAGCGTTTCGCAGAAAACACCAAGGAACCTGTTTCTCACTCCAAGCACAAAGCGTGCGCAGCACGAGTCTTGGCACAGCAAAACACTTCCTTTGGCATGCCCTTTGCAGCCTCACTCCAAACGGGGCTCTCCGCTTCATCCATCCCCTGACTCCATACTAGCACCAACGGGCTGCTAAAGCGTTTCGCAGAAAACACCAAGGAACCTGTTTCTCACTCCAAGCACAAAGCGTGCGCAGCACGAGTCTTGGCACAGCAAAACACTTCCTTTGGCATGCCCTTTGCAGCCTCACTCCAAACGGGGCTCTCCGCTTCATCCATCCCCTGACTCCATACTAGCACCAACGGGCTGCTAAAGCGTTTCGCAGAAAACACCAAGGAACCTGTTTCTCACTCCAAGCACAAAGCGTGCGCAGCACGAGTCTTGGCACAGCAAAACACTTCCTTTGGCATGCCCTTTGCAGCCTCACTCCAAACGGGGCTCTCCGCTTCATCCATCCCCTGACTCCATACTAGCACCAACGGGCTGCTAAAGCGTTTCGCAGAAAACACCAAGGAACCTGTTTCTCACTCCAAGCACAAAGCGTGCGCAGCACGAGTCTTGGCACAGCAAAACACTTCCTTTGGCATGCCCTTTGCAGCCTCACTCCAAACGGGGCTCTCCGCTTCATCCATCCCCTGACTCCATACTAGCACCAACGGGCTGCTAAAGCGTTTCGCAGAAAACACCAAGGAACCTGTTTCTCACTCCAAGCACAAAGCGTGCGCAGCACGAGTCTTGGCACAGCAAAACACTTCCTTTGGCATGCCCTTTGCAGCCTCACTCCAAACGGGGCTCTCCGCTTCATCCATCCCCTGACTCCATACTAGCACCAACGGGCTGCTAAAGCGTTTCGCAGAAAACACCAAGGAACCTGTTTCTCACTCCAAGCACAAAGCGTGCGCAGCACGAGTCTTGGCACAGCAAAACACTTCCTTTGGCATGCCCTTTGCAGCCTCACTCCAAACGGGGCTCTCCGCTTCATCCATCCCCTGACTCCATACTAGCACCAACGGGCTGCTAAAGCGTTTCGCAGAAAACACCAAGGAACCTGTTTCTCACTCCAAGCACAAAGCGTGCGCAGCACGAGTCTTGGCACAGCAAAACACTTCCTTTGGCATGCCCTTTGCAGCCTCACTCCAAACGGGGCTCTCCGCTTCATCCATCCCCTGACTCCATACTAGCACCAACGGGCTGCTAAAGCGTTTCGCAGAAAACACCAAGGAACCTGTTTCTCACTCCAAGCACAAAGCGTGCGCAGCACGAGTCTTGGCACAGCAAAACACTTCCTTTGGCATGCCCTTTGCAGCCTCACTCCAAACGGGGCTCTCCGCTTCATCCATCCCCTGACTCCATACTAGCACCAACGGGCTGCTAAAGCGTTTCGCAGAAAACACCAAGGAACCTGTTTCTCACTCCAAGCACAAAGCGTGCGCAGCACGAGTCTTGGCACAGCAAAACACTTCCTTTGGCATGCCCTTTGCAGCCTCACTCCAAACGGGGCTCTCCGCTTCATCCATCCCCTGACTCCATACTAGCACCAACGGGCTGCTAAAGCGTTTCGCAGAAAACACCAAGGAACCTGTTTCTCACTCCAAGCACAAAGCGTGCGCAGCACGAGTCTTGGCACAGCAAAACACTTCCTTTGGCATGCCCTTTGCAGCCTCACTCCAAACGGGGCTCTCCGCTTCATCCATCCCCTGACTCCATACTAGCACCAACGGGCTGCTAAAGCGTTTCGCAGAAAACACCAAGGAACCTGTTTCTCACTCCAAGCACAAAGCGTGCGCAGCACGAGTCTTGGCACAGCAAAACACTTCCTTTGGCATGCCCTTTGCAGCCTCACTCCAAACGGGGCTCTCCGCTTCATCCATCCCCTGACTCCATACTAGCACCAACGGGCTGCTAAAGCGTTTCGCAGAAAACACCAAGGAACCTGTTTCTCACTCCAAGCACAAAGCGTGCGCAGCACGAGTCTTGGCACAGCAAAACACTTCCTTTGGCATGCCCTTTGCAGCCTCACTCCAAACGGGGCTCTCCGCTTCATCCATCCCCTGACTCCATACTAGCACCAACGGGCTGCTAAAGCGTTTCGCAGAAAACACCAAGGAACCTGTTTCTCACTCCAAGCACAAAGCGTGCGCAGCACGAGTCTTGGCACAGCAAAACACTTCCTTTGGCATGCCCTTTGCAGCCTCACTCCAAACGGGGCTCTCCGCTTCATCCATCCCCTGACTCCATACTAGCACCAACGGGCTGCTAAAGCGTTTCGCAGAAAACACCAAGGAACCTGTTTCTCACTCCAAGCACAAAGCGTGCGCAGCACGAGTCTTGGCACAGCAAAACACTTCCTTTGGCATGCCCTTTGCAGCCTCACTCCAAACGGGGCTCTCCGCTTCATCCATCCCCTGACTCCATACTAGCACCAACGGGCTGCTAAAGCGTTTCGCAGAAAACACCAAGGAACCTGTTTCTCACTCCAAGCACAAAGCGTGCGCAGCACGAGTCTTGGCACAGCAAAACACTTCCTTTGGCATGCCCTTTGCAGCCTCACTCCAAACGGGGCTCTCCGCTTCATCCATCCCCTGACTCCATACTAGCACCAACGGGCTGCTAAAGCGTTTCGCAGAAAACACCAAGGAACCTGTTTCTCACTCCAAGCACAAAGCGTGCGCAGCACGAGTCTTGGCACAGCAAAACACTTCCTTTGGCATGCCCTTTGCAGCCTCACTCCAAACGGGGCTCTCCGCTTCATCCATCCCCTGACTCCATACTAGCACCAACGGGCTGCTAAAGCGTTTCGCAGAAAACACCAAGGAACCTGTTTCTCACTCCAAGCACAAAGCGTGCGCAGCACGAGTCTTGGCACAGCAAAACACTTCCTTTGGCATGCCCTTTGCAGCCTCACTCCAAACGGGGCTCTCCGCTTCATCCATCCCCTGACTCCATACTAGCACCAACGGGCTGCTAAAGCGTTTCGCAGAAAACACCAAGGAACCTGTTTCTCACTCCAAGCACAAAGCGTGCGCAGCACGAGTCTTGGCACAGCAAAACACTTCCTTTGGCATGCCCTTTGCAGCCTCACTCCAAACGGGGCTCTCCGCTTCATCCATCCCCTGACTCCATACTAGCACCAACGGGCTGCTAAAGCGTTTCGCAGAAAACACCAAGGAACCTGTTTCTCACTCCAAGCACAAAGCGTGCGCAGCACGAGTCTTGGCACAGCAAAACACTTCCTTTGGCATGCCCTTTGCAGCCTCACTCCAAACGGGGCTCTCCGCTTCATCCATCCCCTGACTCCATACTAGCACCAACGGGCTGCTAAAGCGTTTCGCAGAAAACACCAAGGAACCTGTTTCTCACTCCAAGCACAAAGCGTGCGCAGCACGAGTCTTGGCACAGCAAAACACTTCCTTTGGCATGCCCTTTGCAGCCTCACTCCAAACGGGGCTCTCCGCTTCATCCATCCCCTGACTCCATACTAGCACCAACGGGCTGCTAAAGCGTTTCGCAGAAAACACCAAGGAACCTGTTTCTCACTCCAAGCACAAAGCGTGCGCAGCACGAGTCTTGGCACAGCAAAACACTTCCTTTGGCATGCCCTTTGCAGCCTCACTCCAAACGGGGCTCTCCGCTTCATCCATCCCCTGACTCCATACTAGCACCAACGGGCTGCTAAAGCGTTTCGCAGAAAACACCAAGGAACCTGTTTCTCACTCCAAGCACAAAGCGTGCGCAGCACGAGTCTTGGCACAGCAAAACACTTCCTTTGGCATGCCCTTTGCAGCCTCACTCCAAACGGGGCTCTCCGCTTCATCCATCCCCTGACTCCATACTAGCACCAACGGGCTGCTAAAGCGTTTCGCAGAAAACACCAAGGAACCTGTTTCTCACTCCAAGCACAAAGCGTGCGCAGCACGAGTCTTGGCACAGCAAAACACTTCCTTTGGCATGCCCTTTGCAGCCTCACTCCAAACGGGGCTCTCCGCTTCATCCATCCCCTGACTCCATACTAGCACCAACGGGCTGCTAAAGCGTTTCGCAGAAAACACCAAGGAACCTGTTTCTCACTCCAAGCACAAAGCGTGCGCAGCACGAGTCTTGGCACAGCAAAACACTTCCTTTGGCATGCCCTTTGCAGCCTCACTCCAAACGGGGCTCTCCGCTTCATCCATCCCCTGACTCCATACTAGCACCAACGGGCTGCTAAAGCGTTTCGCAGAAAACACCAAGGAACCTGTTTCTCACTCCAAGCACAAAGCGTGCGCAGCACGAGTCTTGGCACAGCAAAACACTTCCTTTGGCATGCCCTTTGCAGCCTCACTCCAAACGGGGCTCTCCGCTTCATCCATCCCCTGACTCCATACTAGCACCAACGGGCTGCTAAAGCGTTTCGCAGAAAACACCAAGGAACCTGTTTCTCACTCCAAGCACAAAGCGTGCGCAGCACGAGTCTTGGCACAGCAAAACACTTCCTTTGGCATGCCCTTTGCAGCCTCACTCCAAACGGGGCTCTCCGCTTCATCCATCCCCTGACTCCATACTAGCACCAACGGGCTGCTAAAGCGTTTCGCAGAAAACACCAAGGAACCTGTTTCTCACTCCAAGCACAAAGCGTGCGCAGCACGAGTCTTGGCACAGCAAAACACTTCCTTTGGCATGCCCTTTGCAGCCTCACTCCAAACGGGGCTCTCCGCTTCATCCATCCCCTGACTCCATACTAGCACCAACGGGCTGCTAAAGCGTTTCGCAGAAAACACCAAGGAACCTGTTTCTCACTCCAAGCACAAAGCGTGCGCAGCACGAGTCTTGGCACAGCAAAACACTTCCTTTGGCATGCCCTTTGCAGCCTCACTCCAAACGGGGCTCTCCGCTTCATCCATCCCCTGACTCCATACTAGCACCAACGGGCTGCTAAAGCGTTTCGCAGAAAACACCAAGGAACCTGTTTCTCACTCCAAGCACAAAGCGTGCGCAGCACGAGTCTTGGCACAGCAAAACACTTCCTTTGGCATGCCCTTTGCAGCCTCACTCCAAACGGGGCTCTCCGCTTCATCCATCCCCTGACTCCATACTAGCACCAACGGGCTGCTAAAGCGTTTCGCAGAAAACACCAAGGAACCTGTTTCTCACTCCAAGCACAAAGCGTGCGCAGCACGAGTCTTGGCACAGCAAAACACTTCCTTTGGCATGCCCTTTGCAGCCTCACTCCAAACGGGGCTCTCCGCTTCATCCATCCCCTGACTCCATACTAGCACCAACGGGCTGCTAAAGCGTTTCGCAGAAAACACCAAGGAACCTGTTTCTCACTCCAAGCACAAAGCGTGCGCAGCACGAGTCTTGGCACAGCAAAACACTTCCTTTGGCATGCCCTTTGCAGCCTCACTCCAAACGGGGCTCTCCGCTTCATCCATCCCCTGACTCCATACTAGCACCAACGGGCTGCTAAAGCGTTTCGCAGAAAACACCAAGGAACCTGTTTCTCACTCCAAGCACAAAGCGTGCGCAGCACGAGTCTTGGCACAGCAAAACACTTCCTTTGGCATGCCCTTTGCAGCCTCACTCCAAACGGGGCTCTCCGCTTCATCCATCCCCTGACTCCATACTAGCACCAACGGGCTGCTAAAGCGTTTCGCAGAAAACACCAAGGAACCTGTTTCTCACTCCAAGCACAAAGCGTGCGCAGCACGAGTCTTGGCACAGCAAAACACTTCCTTTGGCATGCCCTTTGCAGCCTCACTCCAAACGGGGCTCTCCGCTTCATCCATCCCCTGACTCCATACTAGCACCAACGGGCTGCTAAAGCGTTTCGCAGAAAACACCAAGGAACCTGTTTCTCACTCCAAGCACAAAGCGTGCGCAGCACGAGTCTTGGCACAGCAAAACACTTCCTTTGGCATGCCCTTTGCAGCCTCACTCCAAACGGGGCTCTCCGCTTCATCCATCCCCTGACTCCATACTAGCACCAACGGGCTGCTAAAGCGTTTCGCAGAAAACACCAAGGAACCTGTTTCTCACTCCAAGCACAAAGCGTGCGCAGCACGAGTCTTGGCACAGCAAAACACTTCCTTTGGCATGCCCTTTGCAGCCTCACTCCAAACGGGGCTCTCCGCTTCATCCATCCCCTGACTCCATACTAGCACCAACGGGCTGCTAAAGCGTTTCGCAGAAAACACCAAGGAACCTGTTTCTCACTCCAAGCACAAAGCGTGCGCAGCACGAGTCTTGGCACAGCAAAACACTTCCTTTGGCATGCCCTTTGCAGCCTCACTCCAAACGGGGCTCTCCGCTTCATCCATCCCCTGACTCCATACTAGCACCAACGGGCTGCTAAAGCGTTTCGCAGAAAACACCAAGGAACCTGTTTCTCACTCCAAGCACAAAGCGTGCGCAGCACGAGTCTTGGCACAGCAAAACACTTCCTTTGGCATGCCCTTTGCAGCCTCACTCCAAACGGGGCTCTCCGCTTCATCCATCCCCTGACTCCATACTAGCACCAACGGGCTGCTAAAGCGTTTCGCAGAAAACACCAAGGAACCTGTTTCTCACTCCAAGCACAAAGCGTGCGCAGCACGAGTCTTGGCACAGCAAAACACTTCCTTTGGCATGCCCTTTGCAGCCTCACTCCAAACGGGGCTCTCCGCTTCATCCATCCCCTGACTCCATACTAGCACCAACGGGCTGCTAAAGCGTTTCGCAGAAAACACCAAGGAACCTGTTTCTCACTCCAAGCACAAAGCGTGCGCAGCACGAGTCTTGGCACAGCAAAACACTTCCTTTGGCATGCCCTTTGCAGCCTCACTCCAAACGGGGCTCTCCGCTTCATCCATCCCCTGACTCCATACTAGCACCAACGGGCTGCTAAAGCGTTTCGCAGAAAACACCAAGGAACCTGTTTCTCACTCCAAGCACAAAGCGTGCGCAGCACGAGTCTTGGCACAGCAAAACACTTCCTTTGGCATGCCCTTTGCAGCCTCACTCCAAACGGGGCTCTCCGCTTCATCCATCCCCTGACTCCATACTAGCACCAACGGGCTGCTAAAGCGTTTCGCAGAAAACACCAAGGAACCTGTTTCTCACTCCAAGCACAAAGCGTGCGCAGCACGAGTCTTGGCACAGCAAAACACTTCCTTTGGCATGCCCTTTGCAGCCTCACTCCAAACGGGGCTCTCCGCTTCATCCATCCCCTGACTCCATACTAGCACCAACGGGCTGCTAAAGCGTTTCGCAGAAAACACCAAGGAACCTGTTTCTCACTCCAAGCACAAAGCGTGCGCAGCACGAGTCTTGGCACAGCAAAACACTTCCTTTGGCATGCCCTTTGCAGCCTCACTCCAAACGGGGCTCTCCGCTTCATCCATCCCCTGACTCCATACTAGCACCAACGGGCTGCTAAAGCGTTTCGCAGAAAACACCAAGGAACCTGTTTCTCACTCCAAGCACAAAGCGTGCGCAGCACGAGTCTTGGCACAGCAAAACACTTCCTTTGGCATGCCCTTTGCAGCCTCACTCCAAACGGGGCTCTCCGCTTCATCCATCCCCTGACTCCATACTAGCACCAACGGGCTGCTAAAGCGTTTCGCAGAAAACACCAAGGAACCTGTTTCTCACTCCAAGCACAAAGCGTGCGCAGCACGAGTCTTGGCACAGCAAAACACTTCCTTTGGCATGCCCTTTGCAGCCTCACTCCAAACGGGGCTCTCCGCTTCATCCATCCCCTGACTCCATACTAGCACCAACGGGCTGCTAAAGCGTTTCGCAGAAAACACCAAGGAACCTGTTTCTCACTCCAAGCACAAAGCGTGCGCAGCACGAGTCTTGGCACAGCAAAACACTTCCTTTGGCATGCCCTTTGCAGCCTCACTCCAAACGGGGCTCTCCGCTTCATCCATCCCCTGACTCCATACTAGCACCAACGGGCTGCTAAAGCGTTTCGCAGAAAACACCAAGGAACCTGTTTCTCACTCCAAGCACAAAGCGTGCGCAGCACGAGTCTTGGCACAGCAAAACACTTCCTTTGGCATGCCCTTTGCAGCCTCACTCCAAACGGGGCTCTCCGCTTCATCCATCCCCTGACTCCATACTAGCACCAACGGGCTGCTAAAGCGTTTCGCAGAAAACACCAAGGAACCTGTTTCTCACTCCAAGCACAAAGCGTGCGCAGCACGAGTCTTGGCACAGCAAAACACTTCCTTTGGCATGCCCTTTGCAGCCTCACTCCAAACGGGGCTCTCCGCTTCATCCATCCCCTGACTCCATACTAGCACCAACGGGCTGCTAAAGCGTTTCGCAGAAAACACCAAGGAACCTGTTTCTCACTCCAAGCACAAAGCGTGCGCAGCACGAGTCTTGGCACAGCAAAACACTTCCTTTGGCATGCCCTTTGCAGCCTCACTCCAAACGGGGCTCTCCGCTTCATCCATCCCCTGACTCCATACTAGCACCAACGGGCTGCTAAAGCGTTTCGCAGAAAACACCAAGGAACCTGTTTCTCACTCCAAGCACAAAGCGTGCGCAGCACGAGTCTTGGCACAGCAAAACACTTCCTTTGGCATGCCCTTTGCAGCCTCACTCCAAACGGGGCTCTCCGCTTCATCCATCCCCTGACTCCATACTAGCACCAACGGGCTGCTAAAGCGTTTCGCAGAAAACACCAAGGAACCTGTTTCTCACTCCAAGCACAAAGCGTGCGCAGCACGAGTCTTGGCACAGCAAAACACTTCCTTTGGCATGCCCTTTGCAGCCTCACTCCAAACGGGGCTCTCCGCTTCATCCATCCCCTGACTCCATACTAGCACCAACGGGCTGCTAAAGCGTTTCGCAGAAAACACCAAGGAACCTGTTTCTCACTCCAAGCACAAAGCGTGCGCAGCACGAGTCTTGGCACAGCAAAACACTTCCTTTGGCATGCCCTTTGCAGCCTCACTCCAAACGGGGCTCTCCGCTTCATCCATCCCCTGACTCCATACTAGCACCAACGGGCTGCTAAAGCGTTTCGCAGAAAACACCAAGGAACCAGTTTCTCACTCCAAGCACAAAGCGTGCGCAGCACGAGTCTTGGCACAGCAAAACACTTCCTTTGGCATGCCCTTTGCAGCCTCACTCCAAACGGGGCTCTCCGCTTCATCCATCCCCTGACTCCATACTAGCACCAACGGGCTGCTAAAGCGTTTCGCAGAAAACACCAAGGAACCTGTTTCTCACTCCAAGCACAAAGCGTGCGCAGCACGAGTCTTGGCACAGCAAAACACTTCCTTTGGCATGCCCTTTGCAGCCTCACTCCAAACGGGGCTCTCCGCTTCATCCATCCCCTGACTCCATACTAGCACCAACGGGCTGCTAAAGCGTTTCGCAGAAAACACCAAGGAACCTGTTTCTCACTCCAAGCACAAAGCGTGCGCAGCACGAGTCTTGGCACAGCAAAACACTTCCTTTGGCATGCCCTTTGCAGCCTCACTCCAAACGGGGCTCTCCGCTTCATCCATCCCCTGACTCCATACTAGCACCAACGGGCTGCTAAAGCGTTTCGCAGAAAACACCAAGGAACCTGTTTCTCACTCCAAGCACAAAGCGTGCGCAGCACGAGTCTTGGCACAGCAAAACACTTCCTTTGGCATGCCCTTTGCAGCCTCACTCCAAACGGGGCTCTCCGCTTCATCCATCCCCTGACTCCATACTAGCACCAACGGGCTGCTAAAGCGTTTCGCAGAAAACACCAAGGAACCTGTTTCTCACTCCAAGCACAAAGCGTGCGCAGCACGAGTCTTGGCACAGCAAAACACTTCCTTTGGCATGCCCTTTGCAGCCTCACTCCAAACGGGGCTCTCCGCTTCATCCATCCCCTGACTCCATACTAGCACCAACGGGCTGCTAAAGCGTTTCGCAGAAAACACCAAGGAACCTGTTTCTCACTCCAAGCACAAAGCGTGCGCAGCACGAGTCTTGGCACAGCAAAACACTTCCTTTGGCATGCCCTTTGCAGCCTCACTCCAAACGGGGCTCTCCGCTTCATCCATCCCCTGACTCCATACTAGCACCAACGGGCTGCTAAAGCGTTTCGCAGAAAACACCAAGGAACCTGTTTCTCACTCCAAGCACAAAGCGTGCGCAGCACGAGTCTTGGCACAGCAAAACACTTCCTTTGGCATGCCCTTTGCAGCCTCACTCCAAACGGGGCTCTCCGCTTCATCCATCCCCTGACTCCATACTAGCACCAACGGGCTGCTAAAGCGTTTCGCAGAAAACACCAAGGAACCTGTTTCTCACTCCAAGCACAAAGCGTGCGCAGCACGAGTCTTGGCACAGCAAAACACTTCCTTTGGCATGCCCTTTGCAGCCTCACTCCAAACGGGGCTCTCCGCTTCATCCATCCCCTGACTCCATACTAGCACCAACGGGCTGCTAAAGCGTTTCGCAGAAAACACCAAGGAACCTGTTTCTCACTCCAAGCACAAAGCGTGCGCAGCACGAGTCTTGGCACAGCAAAACACTTCCTTTGGCATGCCCTTTGCAGCCTCACTCCAAACGGGGCTCTCCGCTTCATCCATCCCCTGACTCCATACTAGCACCAACGGGCTGCTAAAGCGTTTCGCAGAAAACACCAAGGAACCTGTTTCTCACTCCAAGCACAAAGCGTGCGCAGCACGAGTCTTGGCACAGCAAAACACTTCCTTTGGCATGCCCTTTGCAGCCTCACTCCAAACGGGGCTCTCCGCTTCATCCATCCCCTGACTCCATACTAGCACCAACGGGCTGCTAAAGCGTTTCGCAGAAAACACCAAGGAACCTGTTTCTCACTCCAAGCACAAAGCGTGCGCAGCACGAGTCTTGGCACAGCAAAACACTTCCTTTGGCATGCCCTTTGCAGCCTCACTCCAAACGGGGCTCTCCGCTTCATCCATCCCCTGACTCCATACTAGCACCAACGGGCTGCTAAAGCGTTTCGCAGAAAACACCAAGGAACCTGTTTCTCACTCCAAGCACAAAGCGTGCGCAGCACGAGTCTTGGCACAGCAAAACACTTCCTTTGGCATGCCCTTTGCAGCCTCACTCCAAACGGGGCTCTCCGCTTCATCCATCCCCTGACTCCATACTAGCACCAACGGGCTGCTAAAGCGTTTCGCAGAAAACACCAAGGAACCTGTTTCTCACTCCAAGCACAAAGCGTGCGCAGCACGAGTCTTGGCACAGCAAAACACTTCCTTTGGCATGCCCTTTGCAGCCTCACTCCAAACGGGGCTCTCCGCTTCATCCATCCCCTGACTCCATACTAGCACCAACGGGCTGCTAAAGCGTTTCGCAGAAAACACCAAGGAACCTGTTTCTCACTCCAAGCACAAAGCGTGCGCAGCACGAGTCTTGGCACAGCAAAACACTTCCTTTGGCATGCCCTTTGCAGCCTCACTCCAAACGGGGCTCTCCGCTTCATCCATCCCCTGACTCCATACTAGCACCAACGGGCTGCTAAAGCGTTTCGCAGAAAACACCAAGGAACCTGTTTCTCACTCCAAGCACAAAGCGTGCGCAGCACGAGTCTTGGCACAGCAAAACACTTCCTTTGGCATGCCCTTTGCAGCCTCACTCCAAACGGGGCTCTCCGCTTCATCCATCCCCTGACTCCATACTAGCACCAACGGGCTGCTAAAGCGTTTCGCAGAAAACACCAAGGAACCTGTTTCTCACTCCAAGCACAAAGCGTGCGCAGCACGAGTCTTGGCACAGCAAAACACTTCCTTTGGCATGCCCTTTGCAGCCTCACTCCAAACGGGGCTCTCCGCTTCATCCATCCCCTGACTCCATACTAGCACCAACGGGCTGCTAAAGCGTTTCGCAGAAAACACCAAGGAACCTGTTTCTCACTCCAAGCACAAAGCGTGCGCAGCACGAGTCTTGGCACAGCAAAACACTTCCTTTGGCATGCCCTTTGCAGCCTCACTCCAAACGGGGCTCTCCGCTTCATCCATCCCCTGACTCCATACTAGCACCAACGGGCTGCTAAAGCGTTTCGCAGAAAACACCAAGGAACCTGTTTCTCACTCCAAGCACAAAGCGTGCGCAGCACGAGTCTTGGCACAGCAAAACACTTCCTTTGGCATGCCCTTTGCAGCCTCACTCCAAACGGGGCTCTCCGCTTCATCCATCCCCTGACTCCATACTAGCACCAACGGGCTGCTAAAGCGTTTCGCAGAAAACACCAAGGAACCTGTTTCTCACTCCAAGCACAAAGCGTGCGCAGCACGAGTCTTGGCACAGCAAAACACTTCCTTTGGCATGCCCTTTGCAGCCTCACTCCAAACGGGGCTCTCCGCTTCATCCATCCCCTGACTCCATACTAGCACCAACGGGCTGCTAAAGCGTTTCGCAGAAAACACCAAGGAACCTGTTTCTCACTCCAAGCACAAAGCGTGCGCAGCACGAGTCTTGGCACAGCAAAACACTTCCTTTGGCATGCCCTTTGCAGCCTCACTCCAAACGGGGCTCTCCGCTTCATCCATCCCCTGACTCCATACTAGCACCAACGGGCTGCTAAAGCGTTTCGCAGAAAACACCAAGGAACCTGTTTCTCACTCCAAGCACAAAGCGTGCGCAGCACGAGTCTTGGCACAGCAAAACACTTCCTTTGGCATGCCCTTTGCAGCCTCACTCCAAACGGGGCTCTCCGCTTCATCCATCCCCTGACTCCATACTAGCACCAACGGGCTGCTAAAGCGTTTCGCAGAAAACACCAAGGAACCTGTTTCTCACTCCAAGCACAAAGCGTGCGCAGCACGAGTCTTGGCACAGCAAAACACTTCCTTTGGCATGCCCTTTGCAGCCTCACTCCAAACGGGGCTCTCCGCTTCATCCATCCCCTGACTCCATACTAGCACCAACGGGCTGCTAAAGCGTTTCGCAGAAAACACCAAGGAACCTGTTTCTCACTCCAAGCACAAAGCGTGCGCAGCACGAGTCTTGGCACAGCAAAACACTTCCTTTGGCATGCCCTTTGCAGCCTCACTCCAAACGGGGCTCTCCGCTTCATCCATCCCCTGACTCCATACTAGCACCAACGGGCTGCTAAAGCGTTTCGCAGAAAACACCAAGGAACCTGTTTCTCACTCCAAGCACAAAGCGTGCGCAGCACGAGTCTTGGCACAGCAAAACACTTCCTTTGGCATGCCCTTTGCAGCCTCACTCCAAACGGGGCTCTCCGCTTCATCCATCCCCTGACTCCATACTAGCACCAACGGGCTGCTAAAGCGTTTCGCAGAAAACACCAAGGAACCTGTTTCTCACTCCAAGCACAAAGCGTGCGCAGCACGAGTCTTGGCACAGCAAAACACTTCCTTTGGCATGCCCTTTGCAGCCTCACTCCAAACGGGGCTCTCCGCTTCATCCATCCCCTGACTCCATACTAGCACCAACGGGCTGCTAAAGCGTTTCGCAGAAAACACCAAGGAACCTGTTTCTCACTCCAAGCACAAAGCGTGCGCAGCACGAGTCTTGGCACAGCAAAACACTTCCTTTGGCATGCCCTTTGCAGCCTCACTCCAAACGGGGCTCTCCGCTTCATCCATCCCCTGACTCCATACTAGCACCAACGGGCTGCTAAAGCGTTTCGCAGAAAACACCAAGGAACCTGTTTCTCACTCCAAGCACAAAGCGTGCGCAGCACGAGTCTTGGCACAGCAAAACACTTCCTTTGGCATGCCCTTTGCAGCCTCACTCCAAACGGGGCTCTCCGCTTCATCCATCCCCTGACTCCATACTAGCACCAACGGGCTGCTAAAGCGTTTCGCAGAAAACACCAAGGAACCTGTTTCTCACTCCAAGCACAAAGCGTGCGCAGCACGAGTCTTGGCACAGCAAAACACTTCCTTTGGCATGCCCTTTGCAGCCTCACTCCAAACGGGGCTCTCCGCTTCATCCATCCCCTGACTCCATACTAGCACCAACGGGCTGCTAAAGCGTTTCGCAGAAAACACCAAGGAACCTGTTTCTCACTCCAAGCACAAAGCGTGCGCAGCACGAGTCTTGGCACAGCAAAACACTTCCTTTGGCATGCCCTTTGCAGCCTCACTCCAAACGGGGCTCTCCGCTTCATCCATCCCCTGACTCCATACTAGCACCAACGGGCTGCTAAAGCGTTTCGCAGAAAACACCAAGGAACCTGTTTCTCACTCCAAGCACAAAGCGTGCGCAGCACGAGTCTTGGCACAGCAAAACACTTCCTTTGGCATGCCCTTTGCAGCCTCACTCCAAACGGGGCTCTCCGCTTCATCCATCCCCTGACTCCATACTAGCACCAACGGGCTGCTAAAGCGTTTCGCAGAAAACACCAAGGAACCTGTTTCTCACTCCAAGCACAAAGCGTGCGCAGCACGAGTCTTGGCACAGCAAAACACTTCCTTTGGCATGCCCTTTGCAGCCTCACTCCAAACGGGGCTCTCCGCTTCATCCATCCCCTGACTCCATACTAGCACCAACGGGCTGCTAAAGCGTTTCGCAGAAAACACCAAGGAACCTGTTTCTCACTCCAAGCACAAAGCGTGCGCAGCACGAGTCTTGGCACAGCAAAACACTTCCTTTGGCATGCCCTTTGCAGCCTCACTCCAAACGGGGCTCTCCGCTTCATCCATCCCCTGACTCCATACTAGCACCAACGGGCTGCTAAAGCGTTTCGCAGAAAACACCAAGGAACCTGTTTCTCACTCCAAGCACAAAGCGTGCGCAGCACGAGTCTTGGCACAGCAAAACACTTCCTTTGGCATGCCCTTTGCAGCCTCACTCCAAACGGGGCTCTCCGCTTCATCCATCCCCTGACTCCATACTAGCACCAACGGGCTGCTAAAGCGTTTCGCAGAAAACACCAAGGAACCTGTTTCTCACTCCAAGCACAAAGCGTGCGCAGCACGAGTCTTGGCACAGCAAAACACTTCCTTTGGCATGCCCTTTGCAGCCTCACTCCAAACGGGGCTCTCCGCTTCATCCATCCCCTGACTCCATACTAGCACCAACGGGCTGCTAAAGCGTTTCGCAGAAAACACCAAGGAACCTGTTTCTCACTCCAAGCACAAAGCGTGCGCAGCACGAGTCTTGGCACAGCAAAACACTTCCTTTGGCATGCCCTTTGCAGCCTCACTCCAAACGGGGCTCTCCGCTTCATCCATCCCCTGACTCCATACTAGCACCAACGGGCTGCTAAAGCGTTTCGCAGAAAACACCAAGGAACCTGTTTCTCACTCCAAGCACAAAGCGTGCGCAGCACGAGTCTTGGCACAGCAAAACACTTCCTTTGGCATGCCCTTTGCAGCCTCACTCCAAACGGGGCTCTCCGCTTCATCCATCCCCTGACTCCATACTAGCACCAACGGGCTGCTAAAGCGTTTCGCAGAAAACACCAAGGAACCTGTTTCTCACTCCAAGCACAAAGCGTGCGCAGCACGAGTCTTGGCACAGCAAAACACTTCCTTTGGCATGCCCTTTGCAGCCTCACTCCAAACGGGGCTCTCCGCTTCATCCATCCCCTGACTCCATACTAGCACCAACGGGCTGCTAAAGCGTTTCGCAGAAAACACCAAGGAACCTGTTTCTCACTCCAAGCACAAAGCGTGCGCAGCACGAGTCTTGGCACAGCAAAACACTTCCTTTGGCATGCCCTTTGCAGCCTCACTCCAAACGGGGCTCTCCGCTTCATCCATCCCCTGACTCCATACTAGCACCAACGGGCTGCTAAAGCGTTTCGCAGAAAACACCAAGGAACCTGTTTCTCACTCCAAGCACAAAGCGTGCGCAGCACGAGTCTTGGCACAGCAAAACACTTCCTTTGGCATGCCCTTTGCAGCCTCACTCCAAACGGGGCTCTCCGCTTCATCCATCCCCTGACTCCATACTAGCACCAACGGGCTGCTAAAGCGTTTCGCAGAAAACACCAAGGAACCTGTTTCTCACTCCAAGCACAAAGCGTGCGCAGCACGAGTCTTGGCACAGCAAAACACTTCCTTTGGCATGCCCTTTGCAGCCTCACTCCAAACGGGGCTCTCCGCTTCATCCATCCCCTGACTCCATACTAGCACCAACGGGCTGCTAAAGCGTTTCGCAGAAAACACCAAGGAACCTGTTTCTCACTCCAAGCACAAAGCGTGCGCAGCACGAGTCTTGGCACAGCAAAACACTTCCTTTGGCATGCCCTTTGCAGCCTCACTCCAAACGGGGCTCTCCGCTTCATCCATCCCCTGACTCCATACTAGCACCAACGGGCTGCTAAAGCGTTTCGCAGAAAACACCAAGGAACCTGTTTCTCACTCCAAGCACAAAGCGTGCGCAGCACGAGTCTTGGCACAGCAAAACACTTCCTTTGGCATGCCCTTTGCAGCCTCACTCCAAACGGGGCTCTCCGCTTCATCCATCCCCTGACTCCATACTAGCACCAACGGGCTGCTAAAGCGTTTCGCAGAAAACACCAAGGAACCTGTTTCTCACTCCAAGCACAAAGCGTGCGCAGCACGAGTCTTGGCACAGCAAAACACTTCCTTTGGCATGCCCTTTGCAGCCTCACTCCAAACGGGGCTCTCCGCTTCATCCA
Source organism: Tinamus guttatus (assembly GCF_059628265.1). Taxonomy (NCBI): domain Eukaryota; kingdom Metazoa; phylum Chordata; class Aves; order Tinamiformes; family Tinamidae; genus Tinamus; species Tinamus guttatus. Next base: position 86,913 of record NW_028289366.1, read on the forward strand.
TCCCCTGACTCCATACTAGCACCAACGGGCTGCTAAAGCGTTTCGCAGAAAACACCAAGGAACCTGTTTCTCACTCCAAGCACAAAGCGTGCGCAGCACGAGTCTTGGCACAGCAAAACACTTCCTTTGGCATGCCCTTTGCAGCCTCACTCCAAACGGGGCTCTCCGCTTCATCCATCCCCTGACTCCATACTAGCACCAACGGGCTGCTAAAGCGTTTCGCAGAAAACACCAAGGAACCTGTTTCTCACTCCAAGCACAAAGCGTGCGCAGCACGAGTCTTGGCACAGCAAAACACTTCCTTTGGCATGCCCTTTGCAGCCTCACTCCAAACGGGGCTCTCCGCTTCATCCATCCCCTGACTCCATACTAGCACCAACGGGCTGCTAAAGCGTTTCGCAGAAAACACCAAGGAACCTGTTTCTCACTCCAAGCACAAAGCGTGCGCAGCACGAGTCTTGGCACAGCAAAACACTTCCTTTGGCATGCCCTTTGCAGCCTCACTCCAAACGGGGCTCTCCGCTTCATCCATCCCCTGACTCCATACTAGCACCAACGGGCTGCTAAAGCGTTTCGCAGAAAACACCAAGGAACCTGTTTCTCACTCCAAGCACAAAGCGTGCGCAGCACGAGTCTTGGCACAGCAAAACACTTCCTTTGGCATGCCCTTTGCAGCCTCACTCCAAACGGGGCTCTCCGCTTCATCCATCCCCTGACTCCATACTAGCACCAACGGGCTGCTAAAGCGTTTCGCAGAAAACACCAAGGAACCTGTTTCTCACTCCAAGCACAAAGCGTGCGCAGCACGAGTCTTGGCACAGCAAAACACTTCCTTTGGCATGCCCTTTGCAGCCTCACTCCAAACGGGGCTCTCCGCTTCATCCATCCCCTGACTCCATACTAGCACCAACGGGCTGCTAAAGCGTTTCGCAGAAAACACCAAGGAACCTGTTTCTCACTCCAAGCACAAAGCGTGCGCAGCACGAGTCTTGGCACAGCAAAACACTTCCTTTGGCATGCCCTTTGCAGCCTCACTCCAAACGGGGCTCTCCGCTTCATCCATCCCCTGACTCCATACTAGCACCAACGGGCTGCTAAAGCGTTTCGCAGAAAACACCAAGGAACCTGTTTCTCACTCCAAGCACAAAGCGTGCGCAGCACGAGTCTTGGCACAGCAAAACACTTCCTTTGGCATGCCCTTTGCAGCCTCACTCCAAACGGGGCTCTCCGCTTCATCCATCCCCTGACTCCATACTAGCACCAACGGGCTGCTAAAGCGTTTCGCAGAAAACACCAAGGAACCTGTTTCTCACTCCAAGCACAAAGCGTGCGCAGCACGAGTCTTGGCACAGCAAAACACTTCCTTTGGCATGCCCTTTGCAGCCTCACTCCAAACGGGGCTCTCCGCTTCATCCATCCCCTGACTCCATACTAGCACCAACGGGCTGCTAAAGCGTTTCGCAGAAAACACCAAGGAACCTGTTTCTCACTCCAAGCACAAAGCGTGCGCAGCACGAGTCTTGGCACAGCAAAACACTTCCTTTGGCATGCCCTTTGCAGCCTCACTCCAAACGGGGCTCTCCGCTTCATCCATCCCCTGACTCCATACTAGCACCAACGGGCTGCTAAAGCGTTTCGCAGAAAACACCAAGGAACCTGTTTCTCACTCCAAGCACAAAGCGTGCGCAGCATGAGTCTTGGCACAGCAAAACACTTCTCTTGGCATGCCCTTTGCAGCCTCACTCCAAACGGGGCTCTCCGCTTCATCCATCCCCTGACTCCATACTAGCACCAACGGGCTGCTAAAGCGTTTCGCAGAAAACACCAAGGAACCTGTTTCTCACTCCAAGCACAAAGCGTGCGCAGCACGAGTCTTGGCACAGCAAAACACTTCCTTTGGCATGCCCTTTGCAGCCTCACTCCAAACGGGGCTCTCCGCTTCATCCATCCCCTGACTCCATACTAGCACCAACGGGCTGCTAAAGCGTTTCGCAGAAAACACCAAGGAACCTGTTTCTCACTCCAAGCACAAAGCGTGCGCAGCACGAGTCTTGGCACAGCAGAACACTTCCTTTGGCATGCCCTTTGCAGCCTCACTCCAAACGGGGCTCTCCGCTTCATCCATCCCCTGACTCCATACTAGCACCAACGGGCTGCTAAAGCGTTTCGCAGAAAACACCAAGGAACCTGTTTCTCACTCCAAGCACAAAGCGTGCGCAGCACGAGTCTTGGCACAGCAAAACACTTCCTTTGGCATGCCCTTTGCAGCCTCACTCCAAACGGGGCTCTCCGCTTCATCCATCCCCTGACTCCATACTAGCACCAACGGGCTGCTAAAGCGTTTCGCAGAAAACACCAAGGAACCTGTTTCTCACTCCAAGCACAAAGCGTGCGCAGCACGAGTCTTGGCACAGCAGAACACTTCCCTTGGCATGCCCTTTGCAGCCTCACTCCAAACGGGGCTCTCCCGCTTCATCCATCCCCTGACTCCATACTAGCACCAACGGGCTGCTAAAGCGTTTCGCAGAAAACACCAAGGAACCTGTTTCTCACTCCAACCACAAAGCGTGCGCAGCACGAGTCTTGGCACAGCAGAACACTTCCCTTGGCATGCCTTTGCAGCCTCACTCCAAACGGGGCTCTCCGCTTCATCCATCCCCTGACTCCATACTAGCACCAACGGGCTGCTAAAGCGTTTCGCAGAAAACACCAAGGAACCTGTTTCTCACTCCAACCACAAAGCGTGCGCAGCACGAGTCTTGGCACAGCAAAACACTTCTCTTGGCATGCCCTTTGCAGCCTCACTCCAAACGGGGCTCTCCGCTTCATCCATCCCCTGACTCCGTACTAGCACCAACGGGCTGCTAAAGCGTTTCGCAGAAAACACCAAGGAACCTGTTTCTCACTCCAAGCACAAAGCGTGCGCAGCACGACTCTTGGCACAGCAGAACACTTCCCTTGGCATGCCCTTTGCAGCCTCACTCCAAACGGGGCTCTCCGCTTCATCCATCCCCTGACTCCATACTAGCACCAATGGGCTGCTAAAGCGTTTCGCAGAAAACACCAAGGAACCTGTTTCTCACTCCAAGCACAAAGCGTGCGCAGCACGAGTCTTGGCACAGCAGAACACTTCCTTTGGCATGCCCTTTGCAGCCTCACTCCAAACGGGGCTCTCCGCTTCATCCATCCCCTGACTCCATACTAGCACCAACGGGCTGCTAAAGCGTTTCGCAGAAAACACCAAGGAACCTGTTTCTCACTCCAACCACAAAGCGTGCGCAGCACGAGTCTTGGCACAGCAAAACACTTCTCTTGGCATGCCCTTTGCAGCCTCACTCCAAACGGGGCTCTCCGCTTCATCCATCCCCTGACTCCATACTAGCACCAACGGGCTGCTAAAGCGTTTCGCAGAAAACACCAAGGAACCTGTTTCTCACTCCAAGCACAAAGCGTGCGCAGCACGAGTCTTGGCACAGCAGAACACTTCCTTTGGCATGCCCTTTGCAGCCTCACTCCAAACGGGGCTCTCCGCTTCATCCATCCCCTGACTCCATACTAGCACCAACGGGCTGCTAAAGCGTTTCGCAGAAAACACCAAGGAACCTGTTTCTCACTCCAAGCACAAAGCGTGCGCAGCACGAGTCTTGGCACAGCAAAACACTTCTCTTGGCATGCCCTTTGCAGCCTCACTCCAAACGGGGCTCTCCGCTTCATCCATCCCCTGACTCCATACTAGCACCAACGGGCTGCTAAAGCGTTTCGCAGAAAACACCAAGGAACCTGTTTCTCACTCCAAGCACAAAGCGTGCGCAGCACGAGTCTTGGCACAGCAGAACACTTCCCTTGGCATGCCCTTTGCAGCCTCACTCCAAACGGGGCTCTCCGCTTCATCCATCCCCTGACTCCATACTAGCACCAACGGGCTGCTAAAGCGTTTCGCAGAAAACACCAAGGAACCTGTTTCTCACTCCAACCACAAAGCGTGCGCAGCACGAGTCTTGGCACAGCAAAACACTTCTCTTGGCATGCCCTTTGCAGCCTCACTCCAAACGGGGCTCTCCGCTTCATCCATCCCCTGACTCCATACTAGCACCAACGGGCTGCTAAAGCGTTTCGCAGAAAACACCAAGGAACCTGTTTCTCACTCCAACCACAAAGCGTGCGCAGCACGAGTCTTGGCACAGCAAAACACTTCTCTTGGCATGCCCTTTGCAGCCTCACTCCAAACGGGGCTCTCCGCTTCATCCAGCCCCTGACTCCATACTAGCACCAACGGGCTGCTAAAGCGTTTCGCAGAAAACACCAAGGAACCTGTTTCTCACTCCAACCACAAAGCGTGCGCAGCACGAGTCTTGGCACAGCAGAACACTTCCCTTGGCATGCCCTTTGCAGCCTCACTCCAAACGGGGCTCTCCGCTTCATCCATCCCCTGACTCCATACTAGCACCAACGGGCTGCTAAAGCGTTTCGCAGAAAACACCAAGGAACCTGTTTCTCACTCCAACCACAAAGCGTGCGCAGCACGAGTCTTGGCACAGCAGAACACTTCCCTTGGCATGCCCTTTGCAGCCTCACTCCAAACGGGGCTCTCCGCTTCATCCATCCCCTGACTCCATACTAGCACCAACGGGCTGCTAAAGCGTTTCGCAGAAAACACCAAGGAACCTGTTTCTCACTCCAACCACAAAGCGTGCGCAGCACGAGTCTTGGCACAGCAAAACACTTCTCTTGGCATGCCCTTTGCAGCCTCACTCCAAACGGGGCTCTCCGCTTCATCCATCCCCTGACTCCGTACTAGCACCAACGGGCTGCTAAAGCGTTTCGCAGAAAACACCAAGGAACCTGTTTCTCACTCCAAGCACAAAGCGTGCGCAGCACGAGTCTTGGCACAGCAGAACACTTCCCTTGGCATGCCCTTTGCAGCCTCACTCCAAACGGGGCTCTCCGCTTCATCCATCCCCTGACTCCATACTAGCACCAATGGGCTGCTAAAGCGTTTCGCAGAAAACACCAAGGAACCTGTTTCTCACTCCAAGCACAAAGCGTGCGCAGCACGAGTCTTGGCACAGCAGAACACTTCCTTTGGCATGCCCTTTGCAGCCTCACTCCAAACGGGGCTCTCCGCTTCATCCATCCCCTGACTCCATACTAGCACCAACGGGCTGCTAAAGCGTTTCGCAGAAAACACCAAGGAACCTGTTTCTCACTCCAACCACAAAGCGTGCGCAGCACGAGTCTTGGCACAGCAAAACACTTCTCTTGGCATGCCCTTTGCAGCCTCACTCCAAACGGGGCTCTCCGCTTCATCCATCCCCTGACTCCATACTAGCACCAACGGGCTGCTAAAGCGTTTCGCAGAAAACACCAAGGAACCTGTTTCTCACTCCAAGCACAAAGCGTGCGCAGCACGAGTCTTGGCACAGCAGAACACTTCCTTTGGCATGCCCTTTGCAGCCTCACTCCAAACGGGGCTCTCCGCTTCATCCATCCCCTGACTCCATACTAGCACCAACGGGCTGCTAAAGCGTTTCGCAGAAAACACCAAGGAACCTGTTTCTCACTCCAAGCACAAAGCGTGCGCAGCACGAGTCTTGGCACAGCAAAACACTTCTCTTGGCATGCCCTTTGCAGCCTCACTCCAAACGGGGCTCTCCGCTTCATCCATCCCCTGACTCCATACTAGCACCAACGGGCTGCTAAAGCGTTTCGCAGAAAACACCAAGGAACCTGTTTCTCACTCCAACCACAAAGCGTGCGCAGCACGAGTCTTGGCACAGCAGAACACTTCCCTTGGCATGCCCTTTGCAGCCTCACTCCAAACGGGGCTCTCCGCTTCATCCATCCCCTGACTCCATACTAGCACCAACGGGCTGCTAAAGCGTTTCGCAGAAAACACCAAGGAACCTGTTTCTCACTCCAACCACAAAGCGTGCGCAGCACGAGTCTTGGCACAGCAAAACACTTCTCTTGGCATGCCCTTTGCAGCCTCACTCCAAACGGGGCTCTCCGCTTCATCCATCCCCTGACTCCATACTAGCACCAACGGGCTGCTAAAGCGTTTCGCAGAAAACACCAAGGAACCTGTTTCTCACTCCAACCACAAAGCGTGCGCAGCACGAGTCTTGGCACAGCAAAACACTTCTCTTGGCATGCCCTTTGCAGCCTCACTCCAAACGGGGCTCTCCGCTTCATCCAGCCCCTGACTCCATACTAGCACCAACGGGCTGCTAAAGCGTTTCGCAGAAAACACCAAGGAACCTGTTTCTCACTCCAACCACAAAGCGTGCGCAGCACGAGTCTTGGCACAGCAGAACACTTCCCTTGGCATGCCCTTTGCAGCCTCACTCCAAACGGGGCTCTCCGCTTCATCCATCCCCTGACTCCATACTAGCACCAACGGGCTGCTAAAGCGTTTCGCAGAAAACACCAAGGAACCTGTTTCTCACTCCAACCACAAAGCGTGCGCAGCACGAGTCTTGGCACAGCAAAACACTTCTCTTGGCATGCCCTTTGCAGCCTCACTCCAAACGGGGCTCTCCGCTTCATCCATCCCCTGACTCCATACTAGCACCAACGGGCTGCTAAAGCGTTTCGCAGAAAACACCAAGGAACCTGTTTCTCACTCCAACCACAAAGCGTGCGCAGCACGAGTCTTGGCACAGCAAAACACTTCTCTTGGCATGCCCTTTGCAGCCTCACTCCAAACGGGGCTCTCCGCTTCATCCAGCCCCTGACTCCATACTAGCACCAACGGGCTGCTAAAGCGTTTCGCAGAAAACACCAAGGAACCTGTTTCTCACTCCAAGCACAAAGCGTGCGCAGCACGAGTCTTGGCACAGCAGAACACTTCCTTTGGCATGCCCTTTGCAGCCTAACTCCAAACGGGGCTCTCCGCTTCATCCATCCCCTGACTCCATACTAGCACCAACGGGCTGCTAAAGCGTTTCGCAGAAAACACCAAGGAACCTGTTTCTCACTCCAAGCACAAAGCGTGCGCAGCACGAGTCTTGGCACAGCAGAACACTTCCTTTGGCATGCCCTTTGCAGCCTCACTCCAAACGGGGCTCTCCGCTTCATCCATCCCCTGACTCCATACTAGCACCAACGGGCTGCTAAAGCGTTTCGCAGAAAACACCAAGGAACCTGTTTCTCACTCCAAGCACAAAGCGTGCGCAGCACGAGTCTTGGCACAGCAAAACACTTCTCTTGGCATGCCCTTTGCAGCCTCACTCCAAACGGGGCTCTCCGCTTCATCCATCCCCTGACTCCACACTAGCACCAACGGGCTGCTAAAGCGTTTCGCAGAAAACACCAAGGAACCTGTTTCTCACTCCAAGCACAAAGCGTGCGCAGCACGACTCTTGGCACAGCAGAACACTTCCTTTGGCATGCCCTTTGCAGCCTCACTCCAAACGGGGCTCTCCGCTTCATCCATCCCCTGACTCCATACTAGCACCAACGGGCTGCTAAAGTGTTTCGCAGAAAACACCAAGGAACCTGTTTCTCACTCCAAGCACAAAGCGTGCGCAGCACGAGTCTTGGCACAGCAGAACACTTCCTTTGGCATGCCCTTTGCAGCCTCACTCCAAACGGGGCTCTCCGCTTCATCCATCCCCTGACTCCATACTAGCACCAACGGGCTGCTAAAGTGTTTCGCAGAAAACACCAAGGAACCTGTTTCTCACTCCAAGCACAAAGCGTGCGCAGCACGAGTCTTGGCACAGCAAAACACTTCTCTTGGCATGCCCTTTGCAGCCTCACTCCAAACGGGGCTCTCCGCTTCATCCATCCCCTGACTCCACACTAGCACCAACGGGCTGCTAAAGCGTTTCGCAGAAAACACCAAGGAACCTGTTTCTCACTCCAAGCACAAAGCGTGCGCAGCACGACTCTTGGCACAGCAGAACACTTCCTTTGGCATGCCCTTTGCAGCCTCACTCCAAACGGGGCTCTCCGCTTCATCCATCCCCTGACTCCATACTAGCACCAACGGGCTGCTAAAGTGTTTCGCAGAAAACACCAAGGAACCTGTTTCTCACTCCAAGCACAAAGCGTGCGCAGCACGAGTCTTGGCACAGCAGAACACTTCCTTTGGCATGCCCTTTGCAGCCTCACTCCAAACGGGGCTCTCCGCTTCATCCATCCCCTGACTCCATACTAGCACCAACGGGCTGCTAAAGCGTTTCGCAGAAAACACCAAGGAACCTGTTTCTCACTCCAACCACAAAGCGTGCGCAGCACGAGTCTTGGCACAGTAAAACACTTCCTTTGGCATGCCCTTTGCAGCCTCACTCCAAACGGGGCTCTCCGCTTCATCCATCCCCTGACTCCATACTAGCACCAACGGGCTGCTAAAGCGTTTCGCAGAAAACACCAAGGAACCTGTTTCTCACTCCAACCACAAAGCGTGCGCAGCACGAGTCTTGGCAGAGCAGAACACTTCCTTTGGCATGCCCTTTGCAGCCTCACTCCAAACGGGGCTCTCCGCTTCATCCATCCCCTGACTCCATACTAGCACCAACGGGCTGCTAAAGCGTTTCGCAGAAAACACCAAGGAACCTGTTTCTCACTCCAACCACAAAGCGTGCGCAGCACGAGTCTTGGCACAGCAGAACACTTCCTTTGGCATGCCCTTTGCAGCCTCACTCCAAACGGGGCTCTCCGCTTCATCCATCCCCTGACTCCATACTAGCACCAACGGGCTGCTAAAGCGTTTCGCAGAAAACACCAAGGAACCTGTTTCTCACTCCAACCACAAAGCGTGCGCAGCACGAGTCTTGGCACAGTAAAACACTTCCTTTGGCATGCCCTTTGCAGCCTCACTCCAAACGGGGCTCTCCGCTTCATCCATCCCCTGACTCCATACTAGCACCAACGGGCTGCTAAAGCGTTTCGCAGAAAACACTAAGGAACCTGTTTCTCACTCCAACCACAAAGCGTGCGCAGCACGAGTCTTGGCAGAGCAGAACACTTCCTTTGGCATGCCCTTTGCAGCCTCACTCCAAACGGGGCTCTCCGCTTCATCCATCCCCTGACTCCATACTAGCACCAACGGGCTGCTAAAGCGTTTCGCAGAAAACACCAAGGAACCTGTTTCTCACTCCAAGCACAAAGCGTGCGCAGCACGAGTCTTGGCACAGCAGAACACTTCCTTTGGCATGCCCTTTGCAGCCTCACTCCAAACGGGGCTCTCCGCTTCATCCATCCCCTGACTCCATACTAGCACCAACGGGCTGCTAAAGCGTTTCGCAGAAAACACCAAGGAACCTGTTTCTCACTCCAAGCACAAAGCGTGCGCAGCACGAGTCTTGGCACAGCAAAACACTTCCTTTGGCATGCCCTTTGCAGCCTCACTCCAAACGGGGCTCTCCGCTTCATCCATCCCCTGACTCCATACTAGCACCAACGGGCTGCTAAAGCGTTTCGCAGAAAACACCAAGGAACCTGTTTCTCACTCCAAGCACAAAGCGTGCGCAGCACGAGTCTTGGCACAGCAAAACACTTCCTTTGGCATGCCCTTTGCAGCCTCACTCCAAACGGGGCTCTCCGCTTCATCCATCCCCTGACTCCATACTAGCACCAACGGGCTGCTAAAGCGTTTCACAGAAAACACCAAGGAACCTGTTTCTCACTCCAAGCACAAAGCGTGCGCAGCACGAGTCTTGGCACAGCAGAACACTTCCTTTGGCATGCCCTTTGCAGCCTCACTCCAAACGGGGCTCTCCGCTTCATCCATCCCCTGACTCCATACTAGCACCAACGGGCTGCTAAAGTGTTTCGCAGAAAACACCAAGGAACCTGTTTCTCACTCCAAGCACAAAGCGTGCGCAGCACGAGTCTTGGCACAGCAGAACACTTCCTTTGGCATGCCCTTTGCAGCCTCACTCCAAACGGGGCTCTCCGCTTCATCCATCCCCTGACTCCATACTAGCACCAACGGGCTGCTAAAGCGTTTCGCAGAAAACACCAAGGAACCTGTTTCTCACTCCAAGCACAAAGCGTGCGCAGCACGAGTCTTGGCACAGCAAAACACTTCCTTTGGCATGCCCTTTGCAGCCTCACTCCAAACGGGGCTCTCCGCTTCATCCATCCCCTGACTCCATACTAGCACCAACGGGCTGCTAAAGCGTTTCGCAGAAAACACCAAGGAACCTGTTTCTCACTCCAAGCACAAAGCGTGCGCAGCACGAGTCTTGGCACAGCAAAACACTTCCTTTGGCATGCCCTTTGCAGCCTCACTCCAAACGGGGCTCTCCGCTTCATCCATCCCCTGACTCCATACTAGCACCAACGGGCTGCTAAAGCGTTTCACAGAAAACACCAAGGAACCTGTTTCTCACTCCAAGCACAAAGCGTGCGCAGCACGAGTCTTGGCACAGCAGAACACTTCCTTTGGCATGCCCTTTGCAGCCTCACTCCAAACGGGGCTCTCCGCTTCATCCATCCCCTGACTCCATACTAGCACCAACGGGCTGCTAAAGCGTTTCGCAGAAAACACCAAGGAACCTGTTTCTCACTCCAACCACAAAGCGTGCGCAGCACGAGTCTTGGCACAGCAAAACACTTCTCTTGGCATGCCCTTTGCAGCCTCACTCCAAACGGGGCTCTCCGCTTCATCCATCCCCTGACTCCATACTAGCACCAACGGGCTGCTAAAGCGTTTCGCAGAAAACACCAAGGAACCTGTTTCTCACTCCAAGCACAAAGCGTGCGCAGCACGAGTCTTGGCACAGCAGAACACTTCCCTTGGCATGCCCTTTGCAGCCTCACTCCAAACGGGGCTCTCCGCTTCATCCATCCCCTGACTCCATACTAGCACCAACGGGCTGCTAAAGCGTTTCGCAGAAAACACCAAGGAACCTGTTTCTCACTCCAAGCACAAAGCGTGCGCAGCACGAGTCTTGGCACAGCAAAACACTTCTCTTGGCATGCCCTTTGCAGCCTCACTCCAAACGGGGCTCTCCGCTTCATCCATCCCCTGACTCCATACTAGCACCAACGGGCTGCTAAAGCGTTTCGCAGAAAACACCAAGGAACCTGTTTCTCACTCCAACCACAAAGCGTGCGCAGCACGAGTCTTGGCACAGCAAAACACTTCCTTTGGCATGCCCTTTGCAGCCTCACTCCAAACGGGGCTCTCCGCTTCATCCATCCCCTGACTCCATACTAGCACCAACGGGCTGCTAAAGCGTTTCGCAGAAAACACCAAGGAACCTGTTTCTCACTCCAAGCACAAAGCGTGCGCAGCACGAGTCTTGGCACAGCAGAACACTTCCTTTGGCATGCCCTTTGCAGCCTCACTCCAAACGGGGCTCTCCGCTTCATCCATCCCCTGACTCCATACTAGCACCAACGGGCTGCTAAAGCGTTTCGCAGAAAACACCAAGGAACCTGTTTCTCACTCCAAGCACAAAGCGTGCGCAGCACGAGTCTTGGCACAGCAAAACACTTCTCTTGGCATGCCCTTTGCAGCCTCACTCCAAACGGGGCTCTCCGCTTCATCCATCCCCTGACTCCATACTAGCACCAACGGGCTGCTAAAGCGTTTCGCAGAAAACACCAAGGAACCTGTTTCTCACTCCAACCACAAAGCGTGCGCAGCACGAGTCTTGGCACAGCAGAACACTTCCCTTGGCATGCCCTTTGCAGCCTCACTCCAAACGGGGCTCTCCGCTTCATCCATCCCCTGACTCCATACTAGCACCAACGGGCTGCTAAAGCGTTTCGCAGAAAACACCAAGGAACCTGTTTCTCACTCCAAGCACAAAGCGTGCGCAGCACGAGTCTTGGCACAGCAAAACACTTCTCTTGGCATGCCCTTTGCAGCCTCACTCCAAACGGGGCTCTCCGCTTCATCCATCCCCTGACTCCATACTAGCACCAACGGGCTGCTAAAGCGTTTCGCAGAAAACACCAAGGAACCTGTTTCTCACTCCAAGCACAAAGCGTGCGCAGCACGAGTCTTGGCACAGCAGAACACTTCTCTTGGCATGCCCTTTGCAGCCTCACTCCAAACGGGGCTCTCCGCTTCATCCATCCCCTGACTCCATACTAGCACCAATGGGCTGCTAAAGCGTTTCGCAGAAAACACCAAGGAACCTGTTTCTCACTCCAAGCACAAAGCGTGCGCAGCACGAGTCTTGGCACAGCAGAACACTTCTCTTGGCATGCCCTTTGCAGCCTCACTCCAAACGGGGCTCTCCGCTTCATCCATCCCCTGACTCCATACTAGCACCAACGGGCTGCTAAAGCGTTTCGCAGAAAACACCAAGGAACCTGTTTCTCACTCCAAGCACAAAGCGTGCGCAGCACGAGTCTTGGCACAGCAGAACACTTCTCTTGGCATGCCCTTTGCAGCCTCACTCCAAACGGGGCTCTCCGCTTCATCCATCCCCTGACTCCATACTAGCACCAACGGGCTGCTAAAGCGTTTCGCAGAAAACACCAAGGAACCTGTTTCTCACTCCAACCACAAAGCGTGCGCAGCACGAGTCTTGGCACAGCAGAACACTTCCCTTGGCATGCCCTTTGCAGCCTCACTCCAAACGGGGCTCTCCGCTTCATCCATCCCCTGACTCCATACTAGCACCAACGGGCTGCTAAAGCGTTTCGCAGAAAACACCAAGGAACCTGTTTCTCACTCCAACCACAAAGCGTGCGCAGCACGAGTCTTGGCACAGCAAAACACTTCTCTTGGCATGCCCTTTGCAGCCTCACTCCAAACGGGGCTCTCCGCTTCATCCATCCCCTGACTCCATACTAGCACCAACGGGCTGCTAAAGCGTTTCGCAGAAAACACCAAGGAACCTGTTTCTCACTCCAACCACAAAGCGTGCGCAGCACGAGTCTTGGCACAGCAAAACACTTCTCTTGGCATGCCCTTTGCAGCCTCACTCCAAACGGGGCTCTCCGCTTCATCCATCCCCTGACTCCATACTAGCACCAACGGGCTGCTAAAGCGTTTCGCAGAAAACACCAAGGAACCTGTTTCTCACTCCAAGCACAAAGCGTGCGCAGCACGAGTCTTGGCACAGCAGAACACTTCCTTTGGCATGCCCTTTGCAGCCTCACTCCAAACGGGGCTCTCCGCTTCATCCATCCCCTGACTCCATACTAGCACCAACGGGCTGCTAAAGCGTTTCGCAGAAAACACCAAGGAACCTGTTTCTCACTCCAAGCACAAAGCGTGCGCAGCACGAGTCTTGGCACAGCAGAACACTTCCTTTGGCATGCCCTTTGCAGCCTCACTCCAAACGGGGCTCTCCGCTTCATCCATCCCCTGACTCCATACTAGCACCAACGGGCTGCTAAAGCGTTTCGCAGAAAACACCAAGGAACCTGTTTCTCACTCCAAGCACAAAGCGTGCGCAGCACGAGTCTTGGCACAGCAAAACACTTCTCTTGGCATGCCCTTTGCAGCCTCACTCCAAACGGGGCTCTCCGCTTCATCCATCCCCTGACTCCATACTAGCACCAACGGGCTGCTAAAGCGTTTCGCAGAAAACACCAAGGAACCTGTTTCTCACTCCAAGCACAAAGCGTGCGCAGCACGAGTCTTGGCACAGCAGAACACTTCCTTTGGCATGCCCTTTGCAGCCTCACTCCAAACGGGGCTCTCCGCTTCATCCATCCCCTGACTCCATACTAGCACCAACGGGCTGCTAAAGCGTTTCGCAGAAAACACCAAGGAACCTGTTTCTCACTCCAAGCACAAAGCGTGCGCAGCACGAGTCTTGGCACAGCAGAACACTTCCTTTGGCATGCCCTTTGCAGCCTCACTCCAAACGGGGCTCTCCGCTTCATCCATCCCCTGACTCCATACTAGCACCAACGGGCTGCTAAAGCGTTTCGCAGAAAACACCAAGGAACCTGTTTCTCACTCCAAGCACAAAGCGTGCGCAGCACGAGTCTTGGCACAGCAGAACACTTCCTTTGGCATGCCCTTTGCAGCCTCACTCCAAACGGGGCTCTCCGCTTCATCCATCCCCTGACTCCATACTAGCACCAACGGGCTGCTAAAGCGTTTCGCAGAAAACACCAAGGAACCTGTTTCTCACTCCAAGCACAAAGCGTGCGCAGCACGAGTCTTGGCACAGCAGAACACTTCCTTTGGCATGCCCTTTGCAGCCTCACTCCAAACGGGGCTCTCCGCTTCATCCATCCCCTGACTCCATACTAGCACCAACGGGCTGCTAAAGCGTTTCGCAGAAAACACCAAGGAACCTGTTTCTCACTCCAAGCACAAAGCGTGCGCAGCACGAGTCTTGGCACAGCAGAACACTTCCTTTGGCATGCCCTTTGCAGCCTCACTCCAAACGGGGCTCTCCGCTTCATCCATCCCCTGACTCCATACTAGCACCAACGGGCTGCTAAAGCGTTTCGCAGAAAACACCAAGGAACCTGTTTCTCACTCCAAGCACAAAGCGTGCGCAGCACGACTCTTGGCACAGCAGAACACTTCCTTTGGCATGCCCTTTGCAGCCTCACTCCAAACGGGGCTCTCCGCTTCATCCATCCCCTGACTCCATACTAGCACCAACGGGCTGCTAAAGCGTTTCGCAGAAAACACCAAGGAACCTGTTTCTCACTCCAAGCACAAAGCGTGCGCAGCACGACTCTTGGCACAGCAGAACACTTCCTTTGGCATGCCCTTTGCAGCCTCACTCCAAACGGGGCTCTCCGCTTCATCCATCCCCTGACTCCATACTAGCACCAACGGGCTGCTAAAGCGTTTCGCAGAAAACACCAAGGAACCTGTTTCTCACTCCAAGCACAAAGCGTGCGCAGCACGACTCTTGGCACAGCAGAACACTTCCTTTGGCATGCCCTTTGCAGCCTCACTCCAAACGGGGCTCTCCGCTTCATCCATCCCCTGACTCCATACTAGCACCAACGGGCTGCTAAAGCGTTTCGCAGAAAACACCAAGGAACCTGTTTCTCACTCCAAGCACAAAGCGTGCGCAGCACGAGTCTTGGCACAGCAGAACACTTCCTTTGGCATGCCCTTTGCAGCCTCACTCCAAACGGGGCTCTCCGCTTCATCCATCCCCTGACTCCATACTAGCACCAACGGGCTGCTAAAGCGTTTCGCAGAAAACACCAAGGAACCTGTTTCTCACTCCAAGCACAAAGCGTGCGCAGCACGAGTCTTGGCACAGCAAAACACTTCCTTTGGCATGCCCTTTGCAGCCTCACTCCAAACGGGGCTCTCCGCTTCATCCATCCCCTGACTCCATACTAGCACCAACGGGCTGCTAAAGCGTTTCGCAGAAAACACCAAGGAACCTGTTTCTCACTCCAAGCACAAAGCGTGCGCAGCACGAGTCTTGGCACAGCAAAACACTTCCTTTGGCATGCCCTTTGCAGCCTCACTCCAAACGGGGCTCTCCGCTTCATCCATCCCCTGACTCCATACTAGCACCAACGGGCTGCTAAAGCGTTTCGCAGAAAACACCAAGGAACCTGTTTCTCACTCCAAGCACAAAGCGTGCGCAGCACGAGTCTTGGCACAGCAAAACACTTCCTTTGGCATGCCCTTTGCAGCCTCACTCCAAACGGGGCTCTCCGCTTCATCCATCCCCTGACTCCATACTAGCACCAACGGGCTGCTAAAGCGTTTCGCAGAAAACACCAAGGAACCTGTTTCTCACTCCAAGCACAAAGCGTGCGCAGCACGAGTCTTGGCACAGCAGAACACTTCCTTTGGCATGCCCTTTGCAGCCTCACTCCAAACGGGGCTCTCCTGCTTCATCCATCCCCTGACTCCATACTAGCACCAACGGGCTGCTAAAGCGTTTCGCAGAAAACACCAAGGAACCTGTTTCTCACTCCAAGCACAAAGCGTGCGCAGCACGAGTCTTGGCACAGCAGAACACTTCCTTTGGCATGCCCTTTGCAGCCTCACTCCAAACGGGGCTCTCTGCTTCATCCATCCCCTGACTCCATACTAGCACCAACGGGCTGCTAAAGCGTTTCGCAGAAAACACCAAGGAAC